>NC_034184.2:13495914-13598414 GCF_002021735.2 Oncorhynchus kisutch
GAGAGAGAGAGAGAGTAGGGGGGAGAGAGAGAGAGTAGGGGGAGAGAGAGTAGAGGGAGGAGAGAGAGAGAGTAGGGGGGCGAGAGCGGAGAGAGGAGAGACGAGAGAGTAGGGTGGGAGAGAGAGAGAGAGTAGGGGGGAGAGAGAGAGAGAGTAGGGGAGAGAGAGAGAGAGAGAGTCGGGGGAGAGAGAGAGAGAGAGTAGGGGGGAGAGAGAGAGAGTAGGAGGGAGAGAGCGAGAGAGAGAGAGAGAGAGTAGGCGGGGAGAGAGAGAGAGTAGGGGAGAGAGAGAGAGAGTAGGGGGAGAGAGAGAGAGGAATAGGGGGGAGAGAGAGAGAGAGGTAGGGGGGAGAGCGAGAGAGAGAGAGGCAGAGAGAGAGAGAGAGAGAGAGTAGGGGAGTGAGGGAGAGAGAGAGAGTAGGGAGGGAGAGAGTAGGGGGGAGAGAGAGAGAGTAGGGGGGAGAGGGAGAGAGAGTAGAGGAGAGAGAGAGTAGAGGAGAGAGAGAGAGTGTAGGGTATTACCAGTGGGTGGTGTGAGCTGGATGTTGTGCTTCTGGCAATATCCCTTGGGTAGGATGGCATGGGAGGAAGCATGGTAGCAGAACCAGTCAGACCCATCACCCGACCCATCTGTGCCATCAATGCCCACCATCAGGTAGCCATCCAACAGCACCTGGGAGAAAGAGAGTGTAACAACAGTTACCTTGCTACTAGACTCCATTTCAAGGTAATCCAAGATGGCGTAGCAGTCGGAAGTGTTTTTTGTCTTATCCTGTGTAAATAATTGTTTTCCTCGTTTTCCCCCCATATTTTTTCATATATATTTTAATCTCAATTTTCATTTACGGACTGAATATACTCTCCTGCAACCCGCTTCACCCAATGTGGTACGGATCTGCTATTTTTATACTTTAGAACCGGAACCCCCATCAGAAGCTAGCCAGCTAACTAGCTAGTAGTCAGTTAGCCACTGCAAGGGGTCTTCACCGTTGACTCGGACACCAGCCAGCCTCAACTCGGTCAATACCTACCAGACTGCACAGCGCGATATCAACCCAGAGCATATCGGACTGTTTTTACTCAACCACATCTCCGGATTCCTACAGCAAGCTCTGGACCTTTACACCGGATCATCGCACCTAGCTAGCTGAAATCCGAGTGGCTACTCCTGGCGAACGTCTTTGTTCCGAAGCAAGCAGCAGTTAGACTTGAGCTAGCCTCGAGCTAGGCCCATCTCCTGGCTAGCCGAAGAGGTCCATCAGCTAATTCTTGGGCTACAATACCTCTTCTGCCAATTGGCCTGGACCCTTTATTGCCGACACGGAGCCCCACCGATCCATCACGACTGGTCTGCCGATGTAATCGTCCGAGGTGGTTTCAACAGGCTTTTCCGTTGCGACGTCGTCGAAAATCCATCTGCTGGCCACGGCCCACTAGTTTTCTGAATTACCGTGTCTCCAGCTCGCCAAGCATAGTAGCGACTACCGAATGACTCCCTGACTCACCCATTGCTGCTCATTGGACCCTATGATCACTCGGCTACTCATGCCTCTCCCTAATGTCAATATGCCTGTCAACTGCTGTTTAGGTTAGTTATTATTGTTTTATTTCACTAAAGAGCCCCCAGCCCCGTCCTAAATGCCTTAGATAGCTCTTTTGTCGCACCCTCCACACATGCGAAGACCTCACCTGGCTTAACTGGTGCCTCCAGAGATGCAACCGCTCTCATCGTTACTTTGCCTCGGTTTACCTACACTGTACTCACATCCTACCACACCCTTGTCTGTACATTATACCCTGAATCTGTTCTACCACGCCCAGAAATCTGCTCCTTTTATTCTCTGTCCCCAACGCACTAGACTACCAGTTCTTACAGCCTTTAGCCGTACCCTTATCCTACTCCTCCTCTGTTCCTCTGGTGATGTAGAGGTTAACCTAGGCCCTGTAGCCTCCAGCATCACACCAAGGTGCTCTCATTGGTTGACTCCTGTAACCGTAAAAGCCTTGCTTTCATCCATGTTAACATCAGAAGCCTCCTCCATAAGTTTGCTTTAGCTGCTTTAGCACGCTCCTCCAACCCAGACGTCCTAGCCATGTCTGTATCCTGGCTTAGGAAGGCAACCAACATTTTTGACATTTCCATCCCTAATTACAACATTTTCCGTCAAGACAGAAGTGCTAAAGGGGACGGAATTGCAATCTACTGTAGAGATAGCCTGCAGAGTTCTGTCATACTATCCAGGTCTATGCCCAAACAGTTCGAGCTTCTACTTTTAAAGATCCATCTCTCCAGAAATAAGTCCCTCACTGTTGCCACTTGCTATAGACCCCTCAGCTCCCAGCTGTGCCCTGGACACCCTTTGTGAATTGATAGCCCCCCATCTATCGTCAGAGATCGTACTGCTAGGTGACCTAAATTGGGATATGCTTAACACTCTGGACGTCCTACAATCAAAGCTAGATGCCCTCAATCTCACACAAGTTATCAAGGAACCTACCAGGTACAACCCCAAATCCGTAAAACATGGGCACCCTCATAGATATCATCCTGATCAACTTGCCCTCTAAATACACCTCTGCTGTTTTCAACCAGGATCTCAGCGATCACTGCCTCATTGTCTGCGTCCGTAGTGGGTCCGCGGTCAAACGACCAACCCTCATCACTGTCAAACGCTTCCTAAAACACTTCTGCGCACAGGCCTTTCTAATCGACTTGGCCCGGGTATCCTGGAAGGATATTGACCTCATCTCGTCAGTAGAGGATACCTGGTTGTTCCTTAAAAGTGCTTTCCTCACCATCTTAAATAAGCATGCCCCTTTCAAAAAATGTAGAACTTAGAATAGATATAGCCCGTGGTTCACTCCAGTACTGACTGCCCTTGACCAGCACAAAAACACCCTGGCGTACTGCACTAGCTTCGAATAGTCCCCACAATATGCAACTTTTCAGGGAAGTCAGGAACCAATACATGCAGTCAGTTGGGACAGAAATTTCAAACAGAAATTTGCATTCTGCAGCACTAATTCCAAAGGTTGGGGACACTGTAAAGTCCATGGAGAATAAGAGTACCTCCTCCCAGCTGCCCACTGCACTGAGACTAGGAAATACTGTCACCACTGATAAATCCACGATAATCGAGAATTTCAATATTGCACCTGGCAATCCCAAACCCGGCCAACAGCTCCGCACCCCCCGCGCTTCTCCTTCACCCAAATCCAGACAGCTGATGTTCTGAAAGAGCTGCAAAATCTGGATCCCTACAAATCAGCTTGGCTAGACAATCTGGACCCTCTCTTCCTAAAATGATCTGCTGCCATTGTTGAATTCCCTATTACTAGTCTATTCAACCTTTCTTCGTATCGTCTGAGATTCCTAAAGATTGGAAAGTGGCCGCGGTCATCCCCCTCTTCAAAGGGGGAGACACTCTAGAGCCAAACTGTTACAGACCTATATCCATCCTGCCCTGCCTTTCTTAAGTCTTCGAAAGCCAAGTGAACAAACAGTTCCCTGACCATTTTGAATCCCCCTATACCTTCGCCGCTATGCAATCTGGTTTCCGAGCTGGTCACGGGTGTACCTCAGCCACGCTCAAGGTCGTAAATGACATCATAACTGCCATCGATAAAAGACAGTACTGTACAGCCGTCTTCATCAACCTGGCCAAGGCTTTCGACTCTGTCAATCACTGTATTCTTATCGGCAGACTCAACAGCCTTGGTATCTCGAATGACTGCCTCGCCTGGTTCACTAACTACTTCTCAGACAGAGTTCAGTGTGTCAAATTGGAGGGCCTGTAATCCGGACCTCTGGCAGTCTAAGGGGTGCCACAGGGTTCAACTCTCGGGACTTTTTTCTCTGTATATATCAAAAATGTCGCTCTTGCTGCGGGTGATTCTACGCAGACGACACCATTCTGTATACATCTGGCCCTTCTTTGGACACTTAACAACCCTCCAGACGAGCTTCAACGCCATACAACACTCCTTCCGTGTTGTAAAACTAAATGCATGCTCTTCAACTGATCGCTGCCAGCACCCGCCTGCCCGACTAGCATCACTACTCTGGACGGTTCTGACTTAGAATATGTGGACAACTATAAATACCTAGGTGTCTGGCTAGACTGTAAACTCTCCTTCCAGACTCACAATAAGCATCTCCAATCCAAAGTTAAATCTAGAATTGGCTTCCTATTTCGCAACAAAGCCTCCTTCACTCATGCTGCCAATCATACCCTTGTAAAACTGACTACCCTACCGATCCTTGACTTCGGCGATGTCATTTACAAAATAGCCTCCAACACTCGACTCAACAAATTGGATGTAGTCTATCACAGTGTCATCTGTTTTGTCACTAAAGCCCCATATACTACCCACCACTGCGACCTGTATGCTCTCATTGGCTGGCCCTCACTACATATCCGTAGCCAAACCCACTGGCTCCAGGTCATCTGTAAGTCTTTGCGAGGTAAAGCTCTGCCTTATCTATGCTCACTGGTCATCATAGCAACACCCACCCGTAGCATGCGCTCCAGCAGGTATATTTCACTGGTCATCCCCAAAGCGAACACCTCCTTTGGCCGCCTTTCCTTTCAGTTCTCTGCTACCAATGACTGGAACAAATTGCAAAAAAAATCACTGAAGTTGGAGACTTATATCTCCCTCACTAACTTTAAGCACCAGCTGTCAGAGCAGCTTTCGATCGCTGCAGCTGTACACAGCCCATCTGTAAATAGCCCATCCAACCAACTACCTTCCTCATCCCCATATTTGTTTTTCTGCTCTTTTGCACACCAGTATTTCATTTCATCCTTACATATATCACTCCAGTGTAAATTGCTAAATTGTAATTACTTCGCCACTGTTGGCCTATTTATTGTCTTACCTTCTTACTTCATTTGCACACACTATATACAGATTTTTCTATTGTGTTATTGATTGTACATTTGTTTATCCCATGTGTAACTCTGTTGTGTTTGTCGCACTGCTTTGCTTTATCTCGGCCAGGTCGCAGTTGTAAATGAGAACTTTTTCTCAACTGGCCTACCTGGTTAAATAAAGGTGAAAAATATATATATATATTTATTTTTAACAGGTTGAATCACAAGTTTGCTGGACAGAAGAAGCCATTAAAGCACTACACAGCTGATTTAATTAATCAAAGCTTGATGATGAGTTCATTTCAATCAGATGTGTAGTGCTAGGGCAAAAACCAAAACATGAACCCCTTGGGGTCCCTAGGGCCGAGATAGGGAAACCCTGCTTTTAAACAGTTACAGTTTAATGGCTGCGATAGGAGGACATTGAAGATGGATCAACAACATTTGAGTTACTCCACAATACTAACCTAAATGACAGAGTGAAAAGGAAAGCCTGTACAGAATAAACATATTCCAAAACATGCAACCTGTCTGCAATAAGGCACTGAAGTAATAATGCAAAAACTGTGGAAAATAAATTATGTCTTGAAAAGAAAGTGTTATATTTGGGAGTCCCACTCTTTATATTTTCAAACATGGTGGTGGCTGCTTCATGTTATGGGTTTTGCTTGTCATCGGCAAGGACTAGGGAGTTTAAGATACAAATAAATGGAATAGCGCTAAGCACAGGAAAAATCCTTGGGGAAAAGCTCTTAGAGTCTTACCCAGAAAGGGGCGGCAGCGTAGCCTAGTGGTTAGAGCGTTGGACTAGGGAACCGGAAGGTTGCGAGTTCAAACCCCCGAGCTGACAAGTCTGACAAGGCTGACAAGTACAAATCTGTCGTTCTGCCCCTGAACAGGCAGTTAACCCACTGTTCCCAGGCTGTCATTGAAAATAAGAAAGTGTTCTTAACTGACTTGCCTGGTTAAATAAAGGTTAAAAAAAATTTATTAAAAAAAGACTCACAGCTGTAATCACTGCCAAAGGGGATTCTAACATGCATTGAATAATTATCTAAAATCAAGATAGAACACCAATTTATTTTTCATATTATTATTTATCTTCCTTTGAAATTAGAGTATTTTGTGTAGATCGTTGACAAAAAATTACAATTAAATCCATTTTAATCCCTAATTTAATACACTATAAGTACATTTGTGCAAATACTTATGACACCCTCAAATGGAGGGACTAGATACATAGGGCTTTAATTTCTAAACCGAAAAACATATGAAAATACCCTCAAATAAAAGGTGACATTCTGTTCTGTCACCTCATATAAAACATTTAATATCAAGTCCAAAATGTTGGAGTATAGAGACAAATTAAGTGTACAATATTAGTTAAAAGATCACAGCATTGCAGCCAAGAATGAGAATCCTCTCAATCATTACCTTGTGTATAGTAGCCACACAGATGTTGCCCAGGTTTACAGGATTGATGGCCTCCAGCTTCATTCCCACCTCAAAGAAGCCTCCTTCCATGTACACAGTCCTGGGCTGTGGGGGGGGTCATAGAGAGGCATAACAGTGTTATAAAAGTCCAGTCATGAAACAAGCCGTTGTGGCATGCAGAATCACAGCACTCTATTTTTGCTTCTTTTGCAGACTCCTCTGGTATTAGTCAAACCATCAACAAATGAGCTATAGATAGACATTGATTAATGTGATCAGTCTGTATACTGACCTTCTTAAACAGCATGGGGACGCTATCACATGCAGAATCACAGCACTCTATTTTTGCTTCTTTTGCAGACTCCTCTGGTATTAGTCAAACCATCAACAAATGAGCTATAGATAGACATTGATTAATGTGATCAGTCTGTATACTGACCTTCTTAAACAGCATGGGGACGCTATCACAGTACACCTTACGGAATGTTGGGTGTTCAACGTCTGGGGAAGAACGTTTCATATTATCAACTTCAACATTGAAAACAACCCCCCCCCGTGCACAAGTTGGTTTAATCCCGTACCAGCCAGTTTGATGACATGACCCACTTTGCTGGACCAGCCCACTGGGTGCAGAAGCGGGCTCCACATATGGCACCAGACATCAGAGAGGGGCTCCCCTTTGGCCTCCTGCTCCCCGTCCTCATAGACCAGTCTTAGGCGGCCTCCGGTCACAGTGTCCACCACTGCCAGCCGTGTCCGGCTCACCAGAGTGCGGTCCACCACCTCCACACGCATGCCAGTACGGAACGGACACTTCATACTCTCGGCCAGCTGTGAGGGAGGAAGGAGAAAGAGAGAGAGGGGGAGAAACATGCAGAGAGAGAAGGGAAGGCCATTACATAGACAAGGGGCAGTGGTGGAGAGATGTGGTAATTTGGTTGGTTCTACCACAAAGAAAAAGCATGTCTGACACACGTTACCTTCATATAGAAGTCCACAGGCAAAGTTCTGGCTCCAACCAGCCGGTTCATCAGATACTCCTTCCAGTCACAAATGTTCTGGTGCACAGCTAGAAAAGGGACACACAACCAATAGTGTGCATTCGGAAACTATTCAGCCCCCTTCAATATTTCCACATTTTGTTACGTTACAGCCTTATTCTAAAATTGAGTTTTAGTTTTTCTCATCAATCTACACATAATACCCCATAATGACAAAGCAAAAACAGATTTTTTGAAATGTTTGCAAATTTATAAAATATAAACTGAAATATTACATTAAACATAAGTATTCAGACCCTTTACTCAGTACTTTGTTGAAGCACCTTTGGCAGCAACTACAGCCTTGAGTCTTCTTAGGTATGACGCTACAAGCGTCGCACACCTGTATTTGGGGAGTTTCTCCCATTCTTCCCTGTAGATTTGCTCAAGCTCTGTCAGATTGGATGGGGAGTGTCGCTGCACAGCTATTTTCAGGTCAATGGCTGGGCCACTCAAGGATATTGAGACTCGTCCCGAAACCACTCCTGTGTTGTCCTGTTGGAAGGTGAACCGTTGCCCCAGCCCGAGGTCCTGAGCATTCTGGAGCAGGTTTTCATCAAGAATCTCTCTGTACTTTGCTTTGTTAGGATTGAGGGAAAGATTGACTAGTCTCCCAGTCCCTGCCACTGAAAAACATCCCCATAGCATGATGCTGCCACCCCCATGCATCACCATAGGGATGTTGCCAGTTTTCCTCCAGACATGACGCTTGGCATTCAGGACAAAGAGTTAAATCTTGGTTTCATCAGACCAGAGAATCTTGTTTTCTTAGCTCTAGGAAGAGTCTTGGTGGGTCCAAATTTCTTCCATGTACGAATGATGGTGGCCACTGTGTTCTTGGGGACTTTCAATGCTGCAGACATGTTTTGGAACACTTCCCCAGATCTGTGCCTGGACACAATCCTGTCTCTGAGATCTATGGACAATTCCTTCGACCTCATGGGTTGGTTTTTGCTGTGACATGCACTGTCAACTGTGGGACCTTATATAGACAGGTATGCTTTTCCAAATCATGTCAAATCAAAATCCAACTTTATTTGTCAAGTGCCGAACACAACAGACCTTACCGTGTAATGCTTACTTACAAGACCTTAACCAACAATGCAGTTCAAGAAAGAGTTCAGTTTATTTGGTAAATATTTTCTTAAGTACATTTTTTTTTTTTTAAACAATAAAATAACAATAACGAGGCTATATACAGGGGGTACCTGTACAGAGTCAATGTGCTGGGTGTACAGGTTAGTTAATTGTACACATAAGTACTGGTAAAAATGACTATGCATAGACATGTAAATAGTCCGAGTAGCCATTTGTTTAATTGTTCAGCAGTCTCATGGCTTGGGGGTAGAAGCTGTTACGGAGCCCTTTGGTCCTAGACTTGGTAATCCGGTACTGCTTGCCGTGTGGTAGCAGAGAGAACATTCTATGACTTGGGTGACCGGAGTCTTTGACAATTTTTTGGACACCGACTAGTATATAGGTACTGGGTGGCAGGAACTCGGCCCCAGTGATGTACTGGGCTGTACGCACTACCCTCTTTAGCGCCTTCAAGGTCAGATAACGAGCGGTTGCCATACCAGCCCGTGATGCAACCGGTCAGGATGCTCCTGATGGTGGAGCTGTAGAACGTTGAGGATCTGGGGACCTTCTTCACGACTGTCTAGGTGTGTTTGGACTATGATAGTTTGTTGGTGATGTGGACACCAAGGAACTTGGAAACTCTCGACCAGCTCCACTACAGCTCCGTCAATGTTAATGAGGGCCCGCCTTTTCCTGTAGACCACGATCAGCTCCTTTGTCTTGCTCACATTGAGGGAGAGGTTATTGTCCTGGCAGTCTCTGACCTCCCTATAGGCTGTCTCATCATGGTCGGTAATCAGGCCTACCACTGTTGTCATCAGCAAACTTAATGATGGTGTTGGAGTCGTGTTTGGTCACACAGTCGTGGGTGAACAGGGAGCACAGGAGGGGACTAAGCACACACCCTTGAGGGGCTCCAGTGTTGAGAATCAGACGTGTTGGCATACGTGTTGTTGCCTACCTGTACCACTTGGGGGCAGCCCATCAGGAAGTCCAGGATCCAGTTGCAGAGGGAGGTGTTTAGTCCAAGGGTCCTTAGCTCAGTGATGATCTCTGTGGGCACTATGGTGTTGAACGCAATCAATTGAATTAACCACAGGTGGACTCCAAGTTTGAGAAACATCTAGATGGAAACAGGATGCACCTGAGCTCAATTTCAAGTCTCATTGCTTTTTGTTTCGAGTGCATTACTTTTAATTTAAAAAAATAAAAAATGTATACATATTTTTATTGGCAATTTTATTTAACCAGGTAGGCTAGTTGAGAACAAGTTCTCATTCGCAACTGCGACCTGGCCAAGATCAAGCATAGCAATTCGACACATACAACAAAGAGTTGTGGAATAAACAAAACATACAGTCAATAATACAGCAGAAAAAAGAAAACAAAAAGTCTATATACAGTGAGAGTAAATGAGATAAGATAAGGGAGTTAAGGAAATAAAATAGGCCACGGTGGCGAAGTAATTACAATATAGCAATTAAAACACTGGAATTGTAGATGTGCAGAAGATGAATGTGCAAGTAGAGATACTGGGGTGCAAAGGAGCAAGATAAATAAATAAATACAGTATGGGGATGAGGTAGATAGGGGAACCGGCCAGGCCATCTCTTTCCACGTGGATTCTCTGCCTCTAACCCTATTACAGGGGCTGAGTCACTGGCTTACTGGGGCTCTCTCATGCCGTCCCTGGAAGGGGTGCGTCACCTGAGTGGGTTGATTCACTGATGTGGTCATCCTGTCTGGGTTGGCGCCCCCCCTTGGGTTGTGCCATGGCGGAGATCTTTGTGGGCTATACTCGGCCCTGTCTCAGGATGGTAAGTTGGTGGTTGAAGATATCCCTCTAGTGGTGTGGGGGCTGTGCTTTGGCAAAGTGGGTGGGGTTATATCCTTCCTGTTTGGCCCTGTCCGGGGGTGTCCTCAGATGGGTCCACAGTGTCTCCTGACCCCTCCTGTCTCAGCCTCCAGTATTTATGCTGCAGTAGTTTGTGTGTCGGGGGGCTAGGGTCAGTTTGTTATATCTGGAGTACTTCTCCTGTCCTATTCGGTGTCCTGTGTGAATCTAAGTGTGCGTTCTCTAATTCTCTCCTTAGCCCTAGGACCATGCCCCAGGATTACCTGACATGATGACTCCTTGCTGTCCCCAGTCCACCTGGCCGTGCTGCTGCTCCAGTTTCAACTGTTCTGCCTTCTTATTATTCGAACATGCTGATAATTTATAAACATTTGAACATCTTGGCCATGTTCTGTTATAATCTCCACCCGGCACAGCCAGAAGAGGACTGGCCACCCCACATAGCCTGGTTCCTCTCTAGGTTTCTTCCTAGGTTTTGGCCTTTCTAGGGAGTTTTTCCTAGCCACCGTGCTTCTACACCTGCATTGCTTGCTGTTTGGGGTTTTAGGCTGGGTTTCTGTACAGCACTTTGAGATATCAGCTGATGTACGAAGGGCTATATAAATAAATTTGATTTGATTTACAGATGGGCTATGTACAGGTGCAGTGATCTGTTCTGACAGCTGGTGCTTATAGCTATTGAGGGAGGAAAGAGTCTCCAGCTTCAGAGATTTTTGCAGTTTGTTCCAGTCATTGGCAGCAGAGAACTGGAAGGAAAGGCGACCAAAGGAGGAATTGGCTTTGGAGGTGACCAGTGAGATATACCTGCAGGAGCGCGTGCTACGAGTGGGTGCTGCTATGGTGGCCAGTGAGCTGAGATAAGGCAGGGCTTTACCTAGCAGAGACTTGTAGATGACCTGGAGCCAGTGGGTTTGGCGACGAGTATGAAGCGAGGGCCAACCAACGAGAGCGTACAGGTCGCAGTGGTGAGTGGTATATGAGGCTTTGGTGACAAAACGGATGGCACTGTGATAGGCTGCATCCAATTAGTTGAGTAGAGTGTTGGAGGCTATTTTATAGATGACGTCACCAAAGTCGAGGATCAGTAGGATGGTCAGTTTTACAAGGGTATGTTTGGCAGCATGAGTGAAGGATGCTTTGTTGCGATATAGGAAGCCAATTCTAGATTTAATTTTGGATTGGAAATGCTTAATGTGAGTCTGGAAGGAGAGTTTACAGTCTAACCAGACACCTAGGTATTTGTAGTTGTCAGAGCCGTCCAGAATAGTGATGCTAGTTGGACGGGCGGGCAGGTGCGGGCAGTGATCGATTGAATAGCATGCATTTAGTTTTACTTGCTTTTAAGAGCAGTTGGAGGCCACGGAAGGAGAGTTGTATGGCATTGAAGCTCATCTGGAGGTTAGTTATTAACAGTGTCCAAAGAGGGGCCAGAAGTATACAGAATGGTGTCGTCCGCGTAGAGGTGGATCAGAGAATCACCAGCAGCAAGAGCGACATCATTGATGTATAGAGAAGAGAGTCGGCCTGAGAATTGAACCCTCTGGCACCCCCATAGAGACTGCCAGAGGTCCGGACAACAGGCCCTCCGATTTGACACACTGAACTCTGTCTGAGAAGTAGTTGGTGAACCAGGCGAAGCAGCCATTTGAGAAACCAAGGCTGGCTGTTGTCTGCCAATAAGAATGTGGGTGATTGACAGAGTCGAAAGCCTTGACCAGGTCGATGAAGATGACTGCACAGTAATGTCTTGTATCGATGGCGGTTATGATATCGTTTAGGACCTTGAGCGTGGCTGAGGTGCACCCATGACCAGCTCTGAAACCAGATTGCATAGTGGAGAAGGTACAGTGGGATTCTAAATGGTCGGTAATCGGTTTGTTAACTTGGCTTTCGAAGACCTTAGAAAGACAGGGTAGGATAGATTTGTAGGGGTCCAGATTTTGCAGCTCTTTCAGAACATCTAGATTTGGGTGAATATAAAGAAACACAAATTACAACTTGAACAGGTACATCCTTTTATCCCCTTATACCTCCCTCCCCTTAAAAAAACAGCACACGTAAAATTGAATAAAACATACAATTGGAAATAATAAATATACACACATATGCACACATACAGTACCAGTCAAAAGTTGACATCTACTCATTCAAGGGTTTTTATTTATTTGTACTATTGTCTACAGTGTAGAATAATAGAAGACATCAACACTAGGAAAAAAAACATATGGAATCATGTAGTAACCAAAAAAAGTGTCAAGATATATTTTAGATTCTTCAAAGTAGCCATCCTTTGCTTTGATGACAGCTTTGCACACTCTTGGCATTCTCTCAACCAGACTCATGAGGTAGTCACCTTGACTTAATTTAAACTAACACCTGTTGAAAGTTTATGCATTTGAGACAATTTTGTTGTGACAAGGTAGGGGCGGTATACAGAAGATACCCCTATTTGGTAAAAGACCAAGTCTTTTTACCAAAATGTAAAGAACTTCTTCAAGTGCAGTCGCAAAAACCATCAAGCGCTATGATGAAACTGGCTCTCATGAGAACCACCACAGGAAACCCTAACCCAGAGTTCATTAGTTACCAGCCTCAGAAGTTGCAGCCCAAATAAAGTTGAAGTCTGACGTTTACACCTTAGCCAAATACATTTTTTTTTAAACACAGTTTTTCACAATTCCTGACATTTAATCCTAGTAACAATTCCCTGTCTTAGGCTAATTAGAATCACCACTTTATTTTAAGAGCGTGAAATGTCAGAATAATAGTAGAGAGAATGATTTATTTAAGCTTTTATTTCCTTCATCACATTCCCAGTGGGTCAGAAGTTTACAAAACACTCAATTAGTATTTGGTAGCATTGCCTTTAAATAGTTTAACTTGGGTCAAACGTTTCAGGTAGCCTTCCACAAGCTTCCCACAATAAGTTGGGTGATTTTTGACCCATTCCTCCTGACAGAGCTGGTGTAACGGAGTCAGGTTTGTAGGCCTCCTTGCACGCACACACTTTTTCAGTTCTGCCCACATATTTTCTATAGGATGAGGTCAGGGCTTTGTGATGGCCACTCCAATACCTTGACGTTGTTGTCATCAAGCCATTTTGCCACAACTTTGGAAGTATGCTTGGGGTCATTGTCCATTTGGAAGACCCATTTGCGACCAACCTTTAACTTCCTGACTGTTGTCTTGAGATAATTTCCATGCCTCATGATGCCATTTATTTTGTGAAGTGCACCAGTCCTTCCTGCAGCAAAGCACCCCCACAACATGATGCTGTCACCCCTGTGCTTCACGGTTGGGATGGTGTTCTTCGGCTTGCAGGCCTCCCCCTTTTTCCTCCAAACATAACGATGGTCATTATGGACAAACAGTTCTATTTTTGTTTCTTCAGACCAGAAGACATTTATCCAAAAAGTATGATCTTTGTCCCCATGTGCAGTTGTGAACTGTAGTCTGGATTTTTTTATGGCGGTTTAGGAGCAATGGCTTCTTCCTTGATGAGCTGCCTTTCAGGTTATGTCGATATAGGACTCGTTTTTACTGTGGACATAGATAGTTTTGTACCCGTTTCCTCCAACATCTTCACAAGGTCCTTTGCTGTTGTTCTGGGATTGATTTTCACTTTTCGCACCAAAGTATGTTCATCTCTAGGAGACAGAATGTGTCTCCTTCCTGAGCAGTATGATGGCTGTGTGGTCCCATGGTGTTTATACTTGCGCACTATTGTGTGTACAGATGAACGTGGTACCTTCAGGCATTTGGAAATGGCTCCCAATGATGAACCAGACTTGTGGAGGTCTACAATTGTTTTTCTGAGATCTTGGCTGATTTCTTTTGATTTTTCCAAGATGTCAAGCAAAGAGGCACTGAGTTTGAAGGTATGCCTTGAAATACATCCACAGGTACACCTCCAATTGACTCAAATTATGTAAATTAGCCTATCAGACGCTTCTAAAGCATGACATTTTCTGGAATTTTCCAAGCTGTTTAAAGGCACAGTCAACTTAGAGTATGTAAACTTTCTGACCCACTGGAATTGTGATACAGTGAATTATAAGTGAAATGATCTGTCTGTAAACAATTGTTGGAAAAACAAAGTAGATGTCCTAACAGACTTGCCAAAACTATAGTTTGTTAACAAGAAATTTGTGTTTAAATGACTAAGTCATTTAAGTGTATGTAATCTTCCGACTTCAACTGTAAATGCTTCAGAGTTCAAGTAGCAGACACATCTCAACATCAACTGTTCAGCAGAGACTGCGTGAATCAGGCCTTCATGATCGAATTGCTGCAAAGAAACCATATTAAAGAACACCAATAATAACAAGAGACTTGCTTGAGCCAAGAAACACGAGCAATGGACATTAGACCAGTGGAAATCTGTCTGATGAGTCCAAATGAGAGATTTTTGGTTCCAACCGCCGTGACTTTGTGAGACGCAGAGTAGGTGGACAGATGATCTTTGCATGTGTGGTTCCCACCGTGAAGCATGGAGGAGGAGGTGTGATGGTGCTTTGCTGGTGACACCCTCTGTGATTTATTTAGAATTCAAGGCACACTTAACCAGCATGGCATTGCTACCACAGCATTCTGCAGCGATACGCCATCCCATCTAGTTTGCGCTTAGCAGGACTATAATTTGTTTATCAACAGGACAATGATCCAACACAATTCCAGGCTGTGTGAGGGCTATGTATGTCTAAGAGTGTGTAAAGCTGTCATTAAGGCAAAGGGTGGCTACTTTGAAGAATCTCAAATATATTTTGATTCATTTAACACTTTTTTGGTTACTACATGATTCCATGTGTTATTTCATCATTTTGATGTCTTCACTATTATTGTACAATGTAAAAAAAAAAATGTAAATAAAGAAAAACCCTTGAATGAGTACATGTGTCCAAACTTTTGACTGGTAATGTACATACACAAAAATAAATCTAAAATATCAAAACATGCTATCCCTTCCCTCCCACACCCTCTCATTTCCCCTGTTGGCCAACATTCATACTCCTGATAAATGGAAGGCTACTGTTCAAAAAAGGAAATTAAAAAGGCTGCCATCTCAAGAAAACAAACTTTACAACATCTGCTTTACTTTTAGTGAGACTAGGCAACAAAGATGGAACTCCAAATATAGCAATCAAAGGACAAGCCTGCAGATCAATATCTAGAATTTTAGAGACAGTATTAAAAAAGAATGACCAACACTCAGACATCTTAGAACATGAATAAAACATATGGGTGTGGTCTGCCGAAGTGATTGAACATCGATCACGTGTCATTTGTGTCTGGGAGGAATTTACAATGTTTTTCTTTGGTGTAGTGAATTCTGTGCAAGACCTTGAACTGAATGAAACTTAACCGATGGAGTTAAGCCTAAGGGCCTCCTTGTTGATTGGAGAGGGTTCAGAGGAAAGCATAATATCATGTAATCTAGAAATCAGAAACCTAGGTCAAGTGTTCATTTTAACAGATTGGATTCTGCCAGCTAAGAAGAGAGGCAGACTATCTAAGCGTTGTAAGTCTGCTTTAACTCATGTGACTAGACTTGCTAAGATTATTTTATGGAGGGTAGCCAGAGAATGTGTTATATTCACACCTCAATAGGAAAAACCAGAGGGCGACAGACGTAAAGGCAGTGGGGTTGATGGGAAAGCATTCATTTTTCTGAATGTTCAATTTGTAACCTGAGAATGATCCAAATGTGTTTAAAAAATGCATCGTTATCGACAGGGTTCACAGGGTTAGTGATATATAATAGTAGATAATCTGCGTACAGTGACACTGTGTTCTTCACCAGCTCGGTGGATTCCAGTGAAAGATGATGATCATCATCATTTTAAGGCCAAGGAAAGCAATTCTATTGCAAGTGCAAAAAGGAGTGAGGACATAAGGCACCCTTGACGGGCCCCTCTGGATAGGTGGAAGTATTTGAATGTTGAGAGTTGGTGTGTGCGCAAGCTGTAGGAGCAGAATAGAGCATACGTATCTGTGAGATGAAATTGGACCCAAAACCAAATCTTATCAAAACTGAAATAAATAATCCCACTCCACTAGGTCGAAAGCCTTCTCTGCATCAAGAGAAGCAACCATTTTAGAGTCTGGAGAGAGAAGGAGAGAGTATAAATGTTCAAAAGCCGACGTACATTGGAAAACAGTTGTCACCCTTTGATGAAACCTATTTGATCATCAGATATGACATCCTGGAGCCAGGGTTCCAACCGGCATGCTAGAACCTTAGCTAATAGTTTAACATCAGAGCTCAAAAGTGAAATGATGGGGCGAGTTGATCTGGGATTTTTTTTGAATAATCGATTGGGAAGCTATCAGGGCCTGGGGCCTTGCCACTTTGCATTAACTTTAGACCCTTTGTTATCTTATCTAGATGTTGAGGGTTGTCCAGAACTTCACTGATGTCCATACTAAATGGATGGAATTATCTAAAGTTATCTAAAAAGTTGTCCATAGCCGTAATATCTGATGGGGGTTTGGATTTGTAGAGGTTAGAATAAAATGGACACAAAACTTGAATAAATAGAGGGATCACTTGTAAGATTACAGGAAGAGTTATATAACTGAGATGCTGACTGGCGGTTAAGTTGGTGTGCCAAAAAGCGTATTCGTAGTACGTCCCCTTAATTTGTTGCAACAGAAACTCTGCTTTATCAGTGGAAAGTAGATTCAATTGAGTTTGAAGTTTCAACCTCTATGCGTATATTCAGGGGATGGTGAAGTTTGGTGAAGTGTTCTATTGCCAGGATTGAGTCCAGCAGTTCTTGAAATGATCTTTCCCCATATTACAGCTTTGAAAGTCTCCCAAAGAAGAGAGGGGGAGGTGTTGTTATTTTTATTCCTTTGAATGAATACATTTATGTTAGTTGAAATAAAAAGTTGAACAATTCTTTGTTAGACAATAGGGCCATGTTAAATCTCCAAGTCAAATGTTTTTTTTGCGTTCGGAGTGAATGCCAGAATGTCCAGAATGTGGGGGGAATGGTCCGAAATTACTATAGCAGAATATTCTGTAGTTTTAACTGAGGGGAGAAGGGTTCTAAAAAAATGTAGTCTATGAGTGAGTAGGCTTGATAAACATGAGAAAAGTAGAAGTATTTTGTGACAGGGTGGAGGAAGTGCCATGGATAAAAACAACCCATTTGGGTCGTGAATGTAGAAAGAGCTTTTGCCATCCCGGAAGGAGTAAGTGTTCTGGGATTAGACTGGTCGAGTCATGGTTCAATAACACAGTTAAAGTCCCCGCCAAAGATGAGACGGTGGGTGTCAAGATTAGGGAGAGAGGTGAAAAGAGATGTCTTAAATCTAGTGTCATCCCAGTTAGGGGCGTAAACATTTGCAAGTACTTCAGGGGTCTGGAAGAGTGTCCACTAACTATTGTATAACGTCCTCCAGGATCTGAAATTATCTGAGAGGGTGAAAACTGTGCTCGTTTGTGAATCACTATTGCGATTTCCCTGGCTTCGCCGTTAGAATTAGAATGAAAAACCAGTCCAACCCAGGCTTTACGCAATCTAGTATGGTCGTTAACACATATTGCATTTCTTCAAGAAAAGCACCTATAAGTATTCAGGCTGTTCAGATGTGAAAATACTCTGGAGCTCTTAATTTGCCCTCCACAACATGCAAATGTTCCATGTCACCAGTCTGACTGGAAGCCCCAAAATATCATGCTGACTTATTGTTGAACTAGACATGAATCTTTATAAGAGGAGAAGTCAAATGAAGAAAAATGAGGAAGAGAGATCGAGAGAGAAGCTACATGAAAAAAAAACATTGAATTAAACAAAAACTTTGAGAAACAGAGCACAAGAATCTTTGGATAATGCCAACTTAACCCACCTCCTCATCTACACAACATACACTAAAATAAAATATAGTACAACACCATTCAAAGAAAAAATATATATACTCATTTTAAACTTAGCAGCAGAAATTCTCTTACTCGGCATCCGTTGATTACCCTAAACATGTACAGTGAGGTCAAACCGACCTAGGAAAGAAGTTACATACACCCTTGAAATTAAAAAATAAAATATGTCAGTAGGTAAGTGTACAATTTGGGTTTTGGCCACACTTTAAATAAAAGAGTATAACCTTCAGATATTGAAAAATGTTAACTGTGATCGGTGGCATTTCAATGGCCATAATATGAATGTAGTCCACTGGGTGTCGCCACATGACTGAGTAATGAATGTCCTTAGGGGGAAACAATGAAATAACAGTATACAAATGGACAACTAGCATTTTGGATATGTACAATTAAGCAAACGAACCAGGGGTCTAAACTCCTCAGCTTAGTGCAACAATTAAACAAGAGTAAAATTGGAAGAGTGATGGTTTTAGATTCCAATGTCGTTGTGGAATCCAAGATAAAGTGAATGTGACTGAGGACCGACCATCAGTGACCAGGGCCTGAATACATATGTAAATAAGGTATTTCAGTTTTACTTTGTGTTATAAATGAGCAAGAATGTCTAAAAACCTGTCATTATGGGGTATTGTGTGTAGATTGATTAAATAAAAATGTGTCCTCATCAATTTTAGAATAAGGCTGTAACGTAACAAAATGTGGAAGAAGTCAAGGGGTCTGAATGCACTGTATTGATCCACTAGCAAAACATTTAATGAACCCACATTTTTTTTTTATAAGTGTAATCAAATTGTTGCACTTCTTCAGATACTGCTTCATAAAATGGATGTCTCATTACCCACAATTATTTTGTATTTTTTTACAGAAATGTTTACTTAAACTTTTAGACCTATAGTACTCTATACCTGTGGAGGTCACTCACCCTGTGGTGGCACCAGCAGCTTGCCGGTCATGGCACACCATCCGATGGGGTACATGTCTCCAGAACCCAGGCTGCACCAGAAGTCCTGGCTGCTGTCCTCCTCAAAGCCCTCGTACCTCAACCGAGCTTTATAGCCTGGAAAACAGAGAGAGGAAGAGGTAAACTAACATTCAGTCCATGACAACAACAAAATAATAATAATCATGTTTGATGTCTCAGGATGCCTCCTAAATGGAACCTTGTTCCCTGTGTAGTGCACTATATAGGGAATAGGGTTGTAGTATAAAGTAGTGCACTATATAGGGAATAGGGTTGTAGTATAAAGTAGTGCACTATATAGGGAATAGGGTGCCATTTTTAGATGTCCCATCAATCAGTTTCAGAGTATTTGGCTGACCTGCAAGTTGGATGATGCTGGCGATCCAATACACTTTACTGGGCAGGATGGCACTAGTGTTCAGGACCTCTACCTTTAACCTCACTGTGATGTCATCCCACTGGGCACAGAGTGGCGCCTGCAGGGGAACAGCAGCAACGGTAGTTCACAAGTAGAATAAAGAAAGCAATTTATTGCTACGCAACTTTAAAATAGAATAGTATTGTAATAAGTGAAAAGGAAGACTTGCATGTCTGAAGCAGGCCACTGAAGCAGCAAGAGAGCCTGCCTTCTCCAGGTAAGCACCCCAGTCAAAGTTTCCTGTTGCTGCAACTATATGACAAGGGGAAAAGGGAGAACCAACAGGTCTGTCTCAGAAAGGAACTAAATGTTTCCCCTCTTCTAACTTACAAATAATGATAGAGAGGATTTTTCTTCTTGGCTGCAATGGTGTGATGTTTTAACTAATATTTTCAATGTACACTTAATTCTGGCAGCTTCATTAAATAGTACCCACAAAACACTAGTCTCAACGTCAACAGTGACGAGGTGACTCCGGGATGCTGGCCTTCTAGGCAGAGTTCCTCTGTTCAGTGTCTGTGTTCTTTTGCCCATCTAAATCTTTTCTTTTTAATTGGCCAGTCTGAGATATGGCTTTTTCTTTGCAACTCTGCCTAGAAGGCCAGCATCCCGGAGTCACCTCTTCACTGTTGACGTTGAGACTAGTGTTTTGCGGGTACTATTTAATGAAGTTGCCAGTTGAGGACTTGTGAGGCATCGGTTTCTCAAACTAGACACTAAATGTACTTGTCCTCTTGCTCAGTTGTGGACAGGGGCCTCCCACTCCTCTTTCTATTCTGGTTAGAGACAGTTTGCGCTGTTCTGTGAAGGGAGTAGTACACAGCATTGTACGAGATCTTCAGGTTCTTGGCAATTTCTCGCATGGAATAGCCTTCATTTCTCAGCACAAGAATAGACTGATGTGTTTCAGAAGAAAGTTCTTTGTTTCTGGCCATTTTGAGTCTAATGGAATTCACAAATTCTGATTCTCCAGATACTCAACTAGTCTCAAGAAGGCCAGTTTTATTGCTTCTTTAAATCAGAACAACAGTTTTCAGCTGTGCTAACATAATTGTAAAGGGGTTTTCTAATGATCAATTAACCTTTTAAAATGATAAGCTTTGATTAGCTAACACAACGTGCCATTGGAACACAGGGGTGATGGTTGCTGATAATGGGCCTCTGCACGCCTATGTAGATATTCCATTATTTAAAATGTTTAAATCATTATTTATATATAAATAAAAAACACCTTGAGGAATAACGTGTACACACACACACACACACATAATTCTCAGTATTATTTATTTGTATTTATTTTCTCATTCTTTAAAAAAACTGTCATATTGTTCTTTAGTCATAGTGTTCTTAGTTTAAATGTGTGTTGCTGTTCCTGTCCATTAGTGTTGTGTATTTTGTCATGTTCTATGTTGTGTGGACCCCAAGAAGAATAGCTGCTGCTTTTTCAACAGCTAATGGGGACTTTCTCACACATCATTTTTCACGATTCTGTCATGATTATCCGTAATTATACATTATTTACCATTAATTTCAATTGGGCACAACATAATCCAAAGCAAACCGCAAATGGGCTCCTGAGCTGCATCTCAGTGCTAGAGGCATCACTACAGACCCTGGTTCGATTCCAGGCTGTATCACAACTGGCCATGATTGGGAATTTCCATAGAGCAGCATTCAATTGGCCCAGCGTCACACGGGTTAGGCAGTCATTGTAAATAAGAATTTGTTTTTAACTGACTTGCCAGGTTAAATAAAGGTTAAACAATCCAACAAGTTTGTAGAGTCACAAGCTTGATGGAGTCATTGTGTGCTAGGAATATGGAACCAAATCTTAAACTTGACACTACTTTATTACACTATAAGTGAAATTGTCAAAATACTTATGACACCTTCAAATGGGGAGACTAGATACAAAGTGCTTTCATTTCTAAACCGCAAAACAGATATGACAATGTCGCCTCATATGAAACATTTTCTCTCAAATCCAAAACGCTGAAGTATAGAGCCAAATTAAAAGTTAGGCTTTTCTACTACCCCAGCAATGTAAAAGCCCTCCAAGTGGTCTCACCATCCTGTCCAGTAGAGCTGGAGCTGTTGTCCTGACTGCTTCCCAGAGATGCAATCATGTTTCCCATTTGGGTGGACCAGGCAGTCTTAATCAGCACCTTGGCCTTCTTGGTGGGAGGCTTTCCCTGGAGAAAATAAAACATTGAGTGAAGCCAAGGGTGATGCTATATAAAAGGCTTTATAAAAGGCTATACAGTATAAAGTCTATAAACATCTAGCCTCACCACCTGTAACACACAGAAAGATATTCTCGCTCACCTGAAGTCGTGCCAGGATAGAGGACTTCTTGCAGTTGGAGGAGTAGGCTCTGGAGCAGGAGACGCTGCAGAAACGCTTGGTCTTGGAATAGAAGGTGTCTCTGGTCCCGCTGAAGCCACACATCTCACACACCACTGTGTAGGGAAGAGGATGAGAATATGTTACAGAACAGATCGGTGGTTTTGGTGATCCATGATGAGTATCCTTGCCTGGAATTTTATATCAGCAGGCTAACTAATTAAAGTTAATAACAGGCTAACGCAGTCTTCCCTCACCCGGTCCGTCATCTATAGTGAGAGCAGAGTAGTAATCTCCAAAATAATCATCCATCTCATCTTCATCATCTTCATCTTCATCTTCGTCATCTTCATCGTCATCCTCTGCATCAGTGTCATCCGACTGCAGAGGTCCCCCCTCAACATCCTCCTTTCAGAGAGAGGAACAAGGTTGGGTAAGAGAGAGGGTCATGTATGATTTTAACTATTCTGAAACATGGAACTGTGCTTCAGCTATTAAATAAACTGCCTTTAACATCACAGATTACCAACCTTATGTTATAAATCTAGCAAGCTACCTCTTGTTTACAAAAGTATAGTATTGCGCTGTTTTTTATTGCGCTGTTTTTTTCTCAATGTCAGGTGGGACACTGACACACAACACTAACGGTCACAGACTCACCGTGTCATATTCCTGTGGTTCTACAGGGACGCCACGTCTCTGGGCTTTGGGGGTGCACACGTTGCAGCCGAAGCCCTCACAGGAGGTGCAGGGGGGCCGTATGAACACTGTGGGGACAGCCCCATACTTCAGCTTCAGCTGTCCTTTGGCAGCGAGAGCCTTGAGGACGGGGTAGGGCTTGTTTTCAAAACACTCCTTACCAAAGTGTTCACAGCAAAGCTGGGAGTTCGGCGAGGCGGTCCAGTTGCTCCGAGTCCGCTGGACCTGCTTCTCCCATTTGTGAAACTCCTCTGTGTCATTGTTAGGGAAATTGTACAGAGTAACACCATCTTCCCACGACTTGCCACACCCATACGCCACACAGCGGTCTGGCATCGTCTTCTGGCACGTGATTGGACTGTTTTGAGAATGACGTCAGGCAGTCAAAGTCTAGAGTCAGGTCTTCCTTCTTGTTGTCTAGTGTGATGTCATACCACTGCTCCTGGGGCTGCACTCTGTAACCAAAGGGGCAAGATTGAATTTGACATCACATTATTGGTTAAAATGGGACCTGTGCTCCTTGCATCAGAAGTGTATTCTATACTTTAAACAAAATCTTAATTTCTTCATGTCTTCTCTAATATCGAACATAACAGTGCTGATTGCACATCCAGTGGCATTCAACAATTAACACATTAGTTTGCTACCTTGCTAGCTAGCAAGCTAACAGAGTATTAGTGCAGTAACCTCGCTATGCGTTTCTCCGAATCTATTCTACCACTCACCAACACTGTAAAAGCAATCTTAACTTTCGTTTATTAGTATTCTAGCAATGTACACTTGAATCCCTTCGCTTTAAAACAACTTCGCAAAATCAGCCTCAGTAACACATGTTAGTCACCTACCGCTTCTTCGTGTTTATTCCTGTGAAAGGTATTCTGGGAGTTGTAGTTTTCAGCTGCTTCAGGCATGCCACTGCTATCTGGATTGGTGGTATTGTATAATCAGAAATATTTTGGAACGATCAACCAATCAATCAATTAACCAATGTAATCGATCAACTTATATATCAATCAACAATTTTTGCTCACATATACCCTCTAATCATATATCATTGGAACGCTTAGATTCACAGTTATCCATCTGACACATTTTTGGAATGCTCAGGTCAACATACCTGAACATAAACAAGTGGTTCTGAAAGGTCATGAAATTACCTTACAAATTATATAATATAACCCACTTTGAAAGCACTACCTTCAATTGTTGGCCCATATTGTGTCATAAATGTTATAATGTTGGAAGCTGAGCCATAAAATTCCATGTAGTGAGGCAGCTATGTTTTTGGATTGTAACTTTGGTGATAGAGGCACCAAATTGCACACACACAGCTAAAACAGGGTTTAAAAAAGATTTGTAGATACAGGGCCATCACAGTATTCACACATTAACCCCACAGAAGTCAATAATCCAAGGTAGGCAACAACACATCGCCACGCTGACCATCAGGGGGCCCCACGGGGGTGTCTGCTTAGCCCCCTCTGTTAGCAATTTATGTTATTCTTCAATAACACAAACTCCAAAGCAAATCAGGGGGAGGAAAATAGGTTTATTCAAAGAGGACAAATCATATGGGGAGGTAGATTGTCATTCTCCCCTGTCCTCAGTGATGCCCGCTTTGAGGACAATACTGTGCCACTGACACGGCCTGCAACGAAAACATGCGGTCTCTCCTTCACTGCAGCCGAGGTGAGTAAGACATTTAAACGTGTTAACCCTCGCAAGGCTGCAGGCCCAGACGGCATCCCCAGCCGCGCCCTCAGAGCATGCGCAGACCAGCTGGCCGGTGTGTTTACGGACATATTCAATCAATCCCTATACCAGTCTGCTGTTCCCACATGCTTCAAGAGGGCCACCATTGTTCCTGTTCCCAAGAAAGCTAAGGTAACTGAGCTAAACGACTACCGCCCCGTAGCACTCACATCCGTCATCATGAAGTGCTTTGAGAGACTAGTCAAGGACCATATCACCTCCACCCTACCTGACACCCTAGACCCACTCCAATTTGCTTACCGCCCAAATAGGTCCACAGACGATGCAATCTCAACCACACTGCACACTGCCCTAACCCATCTGGACAAGAGGAATACCTATGTGAGAATGCTGTTCATCGACTACAGCTCGGCATTCAACACCATAGTACCCTCCAAGCTCGTCATCAAGCTCGAGACCCTGGGTCTCGACCCCGCCCTGTGCAACTGGGTACTGGACTTCCTGACGGGCCGCCCCCAGGTGGTGAGGGTAGGCAACAACATCTCCACCCCTCTGATCCTCAACACTGGGGCCCCACAAGGGTGCGTTCTGAGCCCTCTCCTGTACTCCCTGTTTACCCACGACTGCGTGGCCACGCACGCCTCCAACTCAATCATCAAGTTTGCGGACGACACAACAGTGGTAGGCTTGATTACCAACAACGACGAGACGGCCTACAGGGAGGAGGTGAGGGCCCTCGGAGTGTGGTGTCAGGAAAATAACCTCACACTCAACGTCAACAAAACTAAGGAGATGATTGTGGACTTCAGGAAACAGCAGAGGGAACACCCCCCTATCCACATCGATGGAACAGTAGTGGAGAGGGTAGCAAGTTTTAAGTTCCTTGGCATACACATCACAGACAAACTGAATTGGTCCACTCACACAGACAGCATCGTGAAGAAGGCGCAGCAGCGCCTCTTCAACCTCAGGAGGCTGAAGAAATTCGGCTTGTCACCAAAAGCACTCACAAACTTCTACAGATGCACAATCGAGAGCATCCTGGCGGGGTGTATCACCGCCTGGTATGACAACTGCACCGCCCTCAACCGTAAGGCTATCCAGAGGGTAGTGAGGTCTGCACAACGCATCACCGGGGGCAAACTACCTGCCCTCCAGGACACCTACACCACCCGATGCTACAGGAAGGCCATAAAGATCATCAAGGACATCAACCACCCGAGCCACTGCCTGTTCACCCCGCTGTCATCCAGAAGGCGAGGTCAGTACAGGTGCATCAAAGCTGGGACCGAGAGACTGAAAAACAGCTTCTATCTCAAGGCCATCAGACTGTTAAACAGCCACCACTAACATTGAGTGGCTGCTGCCAACACACTGTCAATGACACTGACTCAACTCCAGCCACTTTAATAATGGGAATTGATGGGAAATTATGTAAATATATCACTAGCCACTTTAAACAATGCTACCTTATATAATGTTACTTACCCAACATTATTCATCTCATATGCATATGTATATACTGTACTCTATATCATCGACTGCATCCTTATGTAATACATGTATCACTAGCCACTTTAACTATGCCACTTTGTTTACATACTCATCTCATATGTTATACTGTACTCGATATCATCTACTGTATCTTGCCTATGCTGCTTTGTACCATCACTCATTCATATATCCTTATGTACATATTCCTTATCCCCTTACACTGTGTATAAGACAGTAGTTTTTTTGGAATTGTTAGTTAGATTACTTGTTCGTTATTACTGCATTGTCGGAACTAGAAGCACAAGCATTTCGCTACACTCGCATTAACATCTGCTAACCATGTGTATGTGACAAATAAAATTTGATTTGATTTGATTTGATTTGATTTGATTCTCTCCACAGAACAAAGTGACAGCATGTAGTTTTATAACCCAGCCCTAGCCTGTAGTTGACCAATTAGAATTCCTTGCAATAAAACTAGCCAATGGCCAAATAACAAGTATCCTATTTCAGAAGACATATTCCTCCCATGTCTCTGAACCAGTGATCAATAATTCCCTATTACAGAAAAAACACAATTTCCCTTAATCGTTATTACTCTATTGACTTCTCGTCCTTTTGACCTCTCGTCCTTTGTCTCTGTGTTTTGTATTTATCTTCAACATATTCTTATACCTCCTGTACGCCCTGTTCACCCACGACTGCTTGGCTGCACACTACACCAACACCATCATCAAGTTCTCTGACAACACGACAGATCACCGGCGACAATGAGGCAGCCTATAGGGAGGAGGTCAAAGACCTGGCAGTGTGGTGCTACGACAATGACCTCTACCTCAACGTCAGCGAGGCAAAGGAGATGATCATGGTCTACAGGAAATGGAGAGGCGAACACACCCCCATCCACATCGATGGGGCTGTAGTGCAGGTCCTAAGCTCCACTACAATGTCCAATTCATAAAGGAATGAACATGTCCACATCACTAATGAATTAACATGTTCCACAGATACCCACACAGTTGTGAAGAAGGCATGACAGCCTCTTACCCCTCAGGAGGCTGAAAAGATTTGGCATGGGCCCTCAGATCCTCAAAAAGTTATACAGCTGCATTATTGAGAGCATTCTGACTGGTTGCATCACTGCTTGGTTCGGCAACTGCAAGGTACCTGACTGCAAGGCACTACAGAGGTGATGAGTACAGCCCAGTACATCACTGGGGCCGAGCTCCCTGCCATCCAGGACCTCTATACCAGGCGGTGTTAGAGGAAGAACAAAATAATTGTCAAAGACTCCTGCCACCCTAGCCATTGGCGGCAGGTAGCCTAGTGGTTAGAGCGTTGGACTAGTAGCCGAAAGGTTGCAAGATCGAATCCCTGAGCTGACAAGGTAAAAATATGTTATTCTGCCCCTGAACAAGGCAGTTAACCCACTGTTCCTAGGCCGTCTTTGAAAATAAGAATTTGTTCTTAACTAACTTGCCTAGTTAAATAAATGTAAAATAAAAAAATAGACTATTTTCTCTGCTATCGCATGGCAAGCGGTACCAATGCACCTAGTATGGAACTAAAAGGACCCTGAACAGCTTCTACCCCCAAGCCACAACACTGCTAAATAGCTAATCAAATGGCGACCTGGAAGACCTGCACTGGACTCTACTCACAAGCTGGACTCTACACACGCACTGGACACTACTCTCACACACTGGACTCTACAAACACATACACTGGACTCCACACACACACACTGGACTCTACTCACACACTGGACACTACTCACACGCACTGGACTCCACACACACACACACACACACACACACTGGACTCTACACACGCACTGGACTCTACACACGCACTGGACTCCACACACACACACTGGACTCCACACACACACACTGGACTCCACACACACACACACTGGACTCCACACACACACACTGGACTCTACTCACACACTGGACACTACTCACACACACTGGACTCTACAAACACATACACTGGACTCCACACACACACGCACTGGACTCCACACACACACACACACACACTGGACTCTACACACGCACTGGACTCTACACACGCACTGGACTCTACACACGCACTGGACTCTACACACGCACTGGACTCTACACACGCACTGGACTCTACTCACACACTAGACTCTACTCACACACTAGACTCTACTCACACACTAGACTCTACTCACACACTAGACTCTACTCACACACTAGACTCCACACACGCACTGGACTCTACACACGCACTGGACTCTACACATGCACTGGACTCTACACACGCACTGGACTCTACACACGCACTGGACACTACACACGCACTGGACTCTACACACGCACTGGACTCTACACACGCACTGGACTCTACACACGCACTGGACTCTACTCACACACTGGACTCTACTCACACACGGGACTCTACTCACACACTGGACTCTACTCACACACTGGACTCTACTCACACACTGGACTCTACTCACACACTGGACTCTACTCACACACTGGACTCTACACACACACTGGACTCCACTCACACACTAGACTCCACACACACGCACTGGACTCCACACACGCACTGGACTCTACCCACACACTGGACTCTACTCACACACTGGACTCTACTCACACACACACACACACACACACACACACACACACACACACACACACACACACACACGCACTGGACTCTACACACGCACTGGACTCTACACACGCACTGGACTCTACACACGCACTGGACACACACACTGGACTCTACACACGCACTGGACTCTACACACGCACTGGACTCTACACACGCACTGGACTCTACACACGCACTGGACTCTACACACGCACTGGACACACACACTGGACTCTACACACGCACTGGACTCTACTCACACACTGGACTCTACTCACACACTGGACTCTACTCACACACTGGACTCTACTCACACACTGGACTCTACTCTCACACACACACACACACACACACACAGGACTCTACACACACACTGGACTCTACACACACACTGGACTCTACACACACACACTGGATTCTACACACATTGGACTTGACACACACTGGACTCTACACACACTGAACTCTACACACACTGAACTCTACACACACTGGACTCTACACACACACTCACATATACAGTACTTACACCGACACCCCAACACACACACGCTACATATGGCCACACACACATAGAATACGTACACATGGATACTGACGCCACACACTCACACACACACTTTCACACACACCACATATTGTACGCTGCTGCTACTGTTGCCTATTCACTTTATCCCTACCTATATGTACATATCTACCTCAATTACCTCGTACACATGCACATAGACTCGGTACTGGTTCTCACTGTATATAGCCATGTTATTACCTGCTACTCCCTGTATATAGCCATGTTATTACTTGGTACTCACTGTATATAGCCATGTTATTACCTGGTACTCACTGTATATAGCCATGTTATTACCTAGGACTCACTGTATATAGCCATGTTATTACCTGGTACTCACTGTATATAGCCATGTTATTACCTAGGACTCACTGTATATAGCCATGTTATTACCTGGAAATTCCTGTATATAGCCATGTTATTACCCGGTACTCCCTGTATATAGCCATGTTATTACTTGGTACTCCCTGTATATAGCCATGTTATTACACAGTACTCCTTGTATATAGCCATGTTATTACCCTGTACTCCCTGTATATAGCCATGTTATTACTTGGTACTCACTGTATATAGCCATGTTATTACCCGGTACTCACTGTATATAGCCATGTTATTACCCGGTACTCCCTGTATATAGCCATGTTATTACCCGGTACTCCCTGTATATAGCCATGTTATTACCCGGTACTCCCTGTATATAGCCATGTTATTACCCGGTACTCACTGTATATAGCCATGTTATTACCCGGTACTCACTGTATATAGCCATGTTATTACCCGGTACTCCCTGTATATAGCCATGTTATTAACCTGTACTCCCTGTATATAGCCATGTTATTACCCTGTACTCCCTGTATATAGCCATGTTATTACCCAGTACTCCCTGTATATAGCCATGTTATTACCCGGTACTCACTGTATATAGCCATGTTATTACCCGGTACTCACTGTATATAGCCATGTTATTACCCGGTACTCCCTGTATATAGCCATGTTATTACCTGGTACTCCCTGTATATAGCCATGTTATTACCCGGTACTCCCTGTATATAGCCATGTTATTACCTGGTACTCCCTGTATATAGCCATGTTATTACCCGGTACTTCCTGTATATAGCCATGTTATTACCTGGTACTTCCTGTATATAGCCATGTTATTTTTACTTGTGTTTGTTTTAAATAATTTGTTTGATAAATTCACTATGGACATATGAATATATTTTTGGACATGCTACAATTAACAGGAGGTTGGTGGCACTTTAATTGGGGAAGACGGGCTCATGGAAATGGCTGGAGTGGATTAGCTGGAATGGTATCAAATACATCAAACACATGGTTTGATGCCATTCCATTTGCTCCATTCCATACATTATTATGAGCTGCTCTCCCTTCAGCAGCCTCCACTGCCAATTCTAATTTATACAGATATGGTCAAGTGAAATTTATCAAATAGGACCCCATTGAGTTGTTTGGTGGCTATATTGGAAAAAGGCTTCTGTGGGATTAACCCTTTACACCCGTGGGAATTGGCCTATATTGATAGGGCTGTCAAGCCCTGACCATAGAGAGCTTTTATTCTCTATGTTCCCATTGTGCTTTGTGGGATCTTGTCTATGAGCATTATTATAGCTTCACGGTTTGTTTGGTTGTTTTGTTCTTTGAAGTTTTGTATTCCATAATAAAGGATGGAAACATACCATGCTGCATCTTGGTCTACTCCTTATGACGAACGTGACAGAAGATCCCACCACAAATGGACCAAGCAGCGTGGCCAGGAGGAGAAGACATCCTGGACTTGGGAGGAGATAATGGCAGGAGACGAAAGCCTTCCATGGAAGCAGACGCAGGAGGATCAACGGAGACTCCGAAGTTCACGACCACGACGGAAGCCCGAGAGGCAGCCCCAAAATCTTTTGGGGGGTGGCACACGGGTTGGTCGGCGAAGCCGAGGGGCGAATCTGAGAGCGAAGAGGAATATTGGGATAGACTGAGCGAGGAGTATTGGGAGATAGTTGAGGGGAGTGATGAGGTAGAGTGGATGTTTTGGTGTCTGGAGCAAGACAGTCGCCGTGAGGAGCGTGGGACTATTCAGGCACCATGTTTTATGGAGATACGCAATGTGTCTCCAGTGCGCATCCACAGCCCGGTGCGTTCTGTGCCAGCTCCTCGCACTTGCCATGAGAAAATGACCATCCAGCCAGGACGGGTTGTGCAGGCCTGCAGTGCGCCTCCACAGTCCAGAGCTTCCGGCGACAGTTCCCAGTCCAGAGCTTCCAGCGACGGTTCCCGGTCCGGAGCCCCCGGAGCATCCGCGATGATGGGGGGGTACTGTCGCGCCCTGACCATAGAGAGCTTTTATTCTCTATGTTGGATAAGTCAAGGTGTGATTTAAGGGTGGGTTATCTCGGTGAATTATATTTCTGTTGGCCTATATGGTTCCCAATCAGAGGCAGCTGTTTATCGTTGTCTCTAATTGGGGATCATATTTAGGTAGCCATTTTCCAAATATGCTTTGTGGGATCATGTCTATATTTAGTTGCCTGTGAGCATTATTATAGCGTCACGTTTCGTCTGTTCGTTTTTTTGTTTTGTTCTTTGAAGTTTTCTATTCCATAATAAAGGATGGAACATACTGCATCTTGGTCTACTCCTTATGACGAACGTGACAGGGCTACATTTAAATGTTTCTTACAGAAGAAATATGAAATGCATAACCATGGTAGCAATTGAAAGGAAATTGAAAGTTTGGAGAATTGTTAGACCAAAAGTTCACCTGACACAAGACTGAATCCAAACATTACACTGTTGCTGTTGATTTATTGTGCATTTTACATTTACTGTACTTTTTGCCGCATTTGTTGATAACAAAATCTGAAAATACTCTGGATAACATGATAAGAATATTCCTGGAAAATGTGCGGTAGGTGCAACACAAAACAAAGAAATGACAAGGGTTTGAGTCAAAGGACTAACTGGTGTCTCCAAGTGACCACATACCTCTTCAAAGTGTGCAAAGTTCCTTAGTAATTTCAAAGCCCTTTTATGATTCAAAGATGAGTCTTAAACTATAAGGTGCTTTTTTGAGCTCAGCTAGCTGTGTTGTTGAGGAACTAGAGCAGGGATGGGTAAATCCGATGGGGGTGGGGGCCACAAAAAATCTGAACTCATCAGGGCCCCGGCCGCTGTTGCTTGCGGGTCTGCGTACACAGAGAAAGCTGCCAGTACTGCACTGCTGCCACACATTTTCCAACTTTAGGGACAAAGTCTTCAAGAAAATCGCTATGAGACATTTTCAACACAAGTGAGCCCGAAGTCCCAAATTTGTGGGTTTGACCCATGGACTATAAAGATGGGCAACTCTGACTGGAGTGCCACTGTGTGTGTGTGCAGGCTTTTGTTCAAGCGTAACACTAATGCAGGGGAGCCCATCCTGGCTGTGGATGGGTTGGGTATCGGGGTTTGGAAACGGTGTCCAGGGAACATAACTATGTATCTAGTCCAGCCTAGCTCTAGAGAGCCCAAGGGGGCATTCCTACTGTAATGTAATGGATGGAATTGGAGTCATGATAAGGGAAAAGTCCAGCCAGACAGTTGCATAAACCATTGGGCAGAGTCAAAGCAGGACCAGGCAGGCATGTAGTATGGCACAACATGGTGGAGGCTAACCAACTGAATTAGATGAGGGCTCACTTCCAATACCCTAAAAAGTGTCAGTGTTATTTTTATATTTACGGTGATTTTATTTTTTATAAATTGCACTTATAATCTAATCCAATTGTATTTGTCACATGCGCGGAATACAACAGGTGTATCTACCTTACAGTGAAATGCTTATTTACAAGCCCTTAAACAACAATGCAGAAAGATAAGTGTTAAGTAAAAATAGATAAGTAAAAATGTTTAATTAAAATAACATAGTTAAAGAGCAGCAGCAAAATAACAGTAGCGAGGCTATATACAGGGGGTACTGGTACAGAGTCAATGTGGGTGGGCACTTGTTAGTTGAGGTAATTTGTACATGTAGGTAGAGTTAATGTGACGATGCATAGATAATAAACAGAGAGTAGTAGCAGTGTAAAATAGGGGGTGGGGGACAATGTAAGTAGTCTGGGTAGCCATTTGATTAGCTGTTCGGGAGCATTATGGCTTGGGGGTAGAAGCTGTTAAGAAGCCTTTTGGACCTAGACTTGGCGCTCCGGTACCGCTTGCCGTGGGGTCGCAGATAGAACAGTCTATGACTAGGGTGGCTGGAGTCTTTGACCCAATTTTTTTTAGGGCCTTCCTATGACACCGCCTGGTATATAGGTCCTGGATGACAGGAAGCTTGGCCCCAGTGATGTACTGGGCTGTACGCACTACCCTCTGTAGTGCTTTGCGGTCGGAGGCCGAGCAGTTGCCATACCAGGCAGTGATCAAATCAAATCAAATCAAATTTATTTATATAGCCCTTCGTACATCAGCTGATATCTCAAAGTGCTGTACAGAAACCCAGCCTAAAACCCCAAACAGCAAGCAATGCAGGTGTAGAAGCACGGTGGCTAGGAAAAACTCCCTAGAAAGGCCAATACCTAGGAAGAAACCTAGAGAGGAACCAGGCTATGTGGGGTGGCCAGTCCTCTTCTGGCTGTGCCGGGTGGAGATTATAACAGAACATGGCCAAGATGTTCAAATGTTCATAAATGACCAGCATGGTCGAATAATAATAAGGCAGAACAGTTGAAACTGGAGCAGCAGCACAGTCAGGTGGAAGTTGAAACTGGAGCAGCAGCATGGCCAGGTGGACTGGGGACAGCAAGGAGTCATCATGTCAGGTAGTCCTGGGGCATGGTCCTAGGGCTCAGGTCAGTTGAAACTGGAACAGCAGCATGGCCAGGTGGACTGGGGACAGCAAGGAGTCATCATGTCAGGTAGTCCTGGGGCATGGTCCTAGGGCTCAGGTCCTCCGAAAGAGAGAAAGAAAGAGAGAAGGAGAGAATTAGAGAACGCACACTTAGATTCACACAGGACACCGAATAGGACAGGAGAAGTACTCCAGATATAACAAACTGACCCCAGCCCCCCGACACATAAACTACTGCAGCATAAATACTGGAGGCTGAGACAGGAGGGGTCAGGAGACACTGTGGCCCCATCCGAGGACACCCCCGGACAGGGCCAAACAGGAAGGATATAACCCCACCCACTTTGCCAAAGCACAGCCCCCACACCACTAGAGGGATATCTTCAACCACCAACTTACCATCCTGAGACAAGGCTAAGTATAGCCCACAAAGATCTCCGCCACGGCACAACCCAAGGGGGGGGCGCCAACCCAGACAGGATGACCACAACAGTGAATCAACCCACTCAGGTGACGCACCCCCTCCAGGGACGGCATGAGAGAGCCCCAGCAAGCCAGTGACTCAGCCCCTGTAATAGGGTTAGAGGCAGAGTATCCCAGTGGAAAGAGGGGAACCGGCCAGGCAGAGACAGCAAGGGCGGTTCGTTGCTCCAGAGCCTTTCCGTTCACCTTCCCACTCCTGGGCCAGACTACACTCAATCATATGACCCACTGAAGAGATGAGTCTTCAGTAAAGACTTGAAGGTTGAGACCGAGTTTGCGTCTCTGACATGGGTAGGTAGACCGTTCCATAAAAATGGAGCTCTATAGGAGAAAGCCCTGCCTCCAGCTGTTTGCTTAGAAATTCTAGGGACAATTAGGAGGCCTGCGTCTTGTGACCGTAGCGTACGTGTAGGTATGTACGGCAGGACCAAATCAGAGAGATAGGTAGGAGCAAGCCCATGTAATGCTTTGTAGGTTAGCAGTAAAACCTTGAAATCAGCCCTTGCTTTGACAGGAAGCCAGTGTAGAGAGGCTAGCACTGGAGTAATATGATAACATTTTTTGGTTCTAGTCAGGATTCTAGCAGCCGTATTTAGCACTAACTGAAGTTTATTTAGTGCTTTATCCGGGTAGCCGGAAAATAGAGCATTGCAGTAGTCTAACCTAGAAGTGACAAAAGCATGGATTAATTTTTCTGCATCATTTTTGGACAGAAAGTTTCAGATTTTTGCAATGTTACGTAGATGGAAAAAAAGCTGTCCTCGAAATGGTCTTGATATGTTCTTCAAAAGAGAGATCAGGGTCCAGAGTAACGCCGAGGTCCTTCACAGTTTTATTTGAGACGACTGTACAACCATTAAGATTAATTGTCAGATTCAACAGAAGATCTCTTTGTTTCTTGGGACCTAGAACAAGCATCTCTATTTTGTCCGAGTTTAAGAGTAGAAAGTTTGCAGCCACCCACTTCCTTATGTCTGAAACACATGCTTCTAGCGAGGGCAATTTTGGGGCTTCACCATGTTTCATTGAAATGTACAGCTGTGTGTCATCCGCATAGCAGTGAAAGTTTACATTATGTTTTCGAATAACATCCCCAAGAGGTAAAATATATAGTGAAAACAATAGTGGTCCTAAAACGGAACCTTGAGGAACACCGAAATTTACAGTTGATTTGTCAGAGGACAAACCATTCACAGAGACAAACTGATATCTTTCCGACAGATAAGATCTAAACCAGGCCAGAACATGTCCGTGTAGACCAATTTGGGTTTCCAATCTCTCCAAAAGAATGTGGTGATCGATGGTATCAAAAGCAGCACTAAGGTCTAGGAGCACGAGGACAGATGCAGAGCCTCGGTCCGATGCCATTAAAATGTAATTTACCACCTTCACAAGTGCAGTCTCAATGCTATGATGGGGTCTAAAACCAGACTGAAGCATTTCGTATACATTGTTTGTCTTCAGGAAGGCAGTGAGTTGCTGCGCAACAGCCTTCTCAAAAATCTTTGAGAGGAATGGAAGATTCGATATAGGCCGATAGTTTTTTATATTTTCTGGGTCAAGGTTTGGCTTTTTCAAGAGAGGCTTTATTACTGCCACTTTTAGTGAGTTTGGTACACATCCAGTGGATAGAGAGCCGTTTATTATGTTCAACATAGGAGGGCCAAGCACAGGAAGCAGCTCTTTCAGTAGTTTAGTTGGAATAGGGTCCAGTATGCAGCTTGAAGGTTTAGAGGCCATGATTATTTTCATCATTGTGTCAAGAGATATAGTACTAAAACACTTGAGCGTCTCTCTTGATCCTAGGTCCTGGCAGAGTTGTGCAGACTCAGGACAACTGAGGTTTGGAGGAATACGCAGGTTTAAAGAGGAGTCCGTAATTTGCTTTCTAATAATCATAATCTTTTCCTCAAAGAAGTTCATGAATTTATCACTGCTAAAGTGAAAGTCATCCTCTCTTGGGGAATGCTGCTTTTTAGTTAGCTTTGCGACAGTATTAAAAAGGAATTTCGGATTGTTCTTATTTTCCTCAATTAAGTTAGAAAAATAGGATGATCGAGCAGCAGTAAGGGCTCTACGGTACTGCACGGTACCGTCCTTCCAAGCTAGTCGGAAGACTTCCAGTTTGGTGTGGCGCCATTTCCGTTCCAATTTTCTGGAAGCTTGCTTCAGAGCTCGGGTATTTTCTGTGTACCAGGGAGCTAGTTTCTTATGAGACATTTTTTTAGTTTTTAGGGGTGCAACTGCATCTAGGGTATTGCGCAAGGTTAAATTGAGATCCTCAGTTAGGTGGTTAACTGATTTTTGTCCTCTGGCGTCCTTGGGTAGGCAGAGGGAGTCTGGAAGGGCATCAAGGAATCTTTGTGTTGTCTGTGAATTTATAGCACGACTTTTGATGTTCCTTGGTTGGGGTCTAAGCAGATTATTTGTTGCAATTGCAAACGTAATAAAATGGTGGTCCGATAGTCCAGGATTATGAGGAAAAACATTAAGATCCACCACATTTATTCCATGGGACAAAACTAGGTCCAACATATGACTGTGACAGTGAGTGGGTCCAGAGACATGTTGGACAAAACCCATTGAGTCGATGATGGCTCCGAAAGCCTTTTGGAGTGGGTCTGTGGACTTTTCCATGTGAATATTAAAGTCACCAAAGATTAGAATATTATCTGCTATGACTACAAGGTCCGATAGGAATTCAGGGAACTCAGTGAGAAACGCTGTATATGGCCCAGGAGGCCTGTAAACAGTAGCTATAAAAAGTGATTGAGTAGGCTGCATAGATTTCATGACTAGATGCTCAAAAGACGAAAATTTCATATTTTTTTTTGTAAATTGAAATTTGCTATCGTAAATGTTAGCAACACCTCCGCCTTTGCGGGATGCACGGGGGATATGGTCACTAGTGTAGCCAGGAGGTGAGGCCTCATTTAAAACAGTAAATTCATCAGGCCTAAGCCATGTTTCAGTCAGGCCAATCACATCAAGATTATGATCAGTGATTAGTTCATTGACTATAATTGCCTTTGAAGTAAGGGATCTAACATTAAGTAGCCCTATTTTGAGATGTGAGGTATCATGATCTCTTTCAGTAATGACAGGAATGGAGGTGGTCTTTATCCTAGTGAGATTGCTAAGGCGAACACCGCCATGTTTAGTTTTGCCCAACCTAGGTCGAGGCACAGACACGGTCTCAATGGTGATAGCTGAGCTGACTACACTGACTGTGCTAATGGCAGACTCCACTATGCTGGCAGGCTGGCTAACAGCCTGCTGCCTGGCCTGCACCCTATTTCATTGTGGAGCTAGAGGAGTTAGAGCCCTGTCTATGTTGGTAGATAAGATGAGAGCACCCCTCCAGCTAGGATGGAGTCCGTCAAGTGATGCTCTCGATGGTGCAGCTGTAGAACGTTTTGAGGATCTGAGGACCTATGCCAAATCTTTTTAGTCTCCTGAGGGGTAATAGTATTAATACCATTTAAATGTAGATGTTTTTTGCATTGGATTACCATATCACACAAAGACAGAAACATGTTATCTTATCATAAGTAGACATAATTGCAAATGATTCAATCCTTCCAATAGAAATAAAAAAACAATTTAGTTACGAATTGAACTTTAATTAAATGAGTTGACCCTTCAAATGGGACGACTTCACTGAACAACATAAGAAAGGAAATATTGAATGATCCCCAAAGAGTCATCGCATCTCCCAAAAACTTTTCAACATACATCTGTGAAATTATAATCTAGAAAATAAAGCTTTGGTTGTCTTCCTCTCAGGCTTCCATGTCTTCTCCCTGAACCTCCTCAATGTCCACCTCTTGAACGTCAGACTCTGAGGCCTCATCTTCACTGTCACTTTCCAACCTGGTTGAGGATGCCTCGTTGTCAGGCTCAAAAAGCCTCAAATTTCCCTGCATGGCCACCAATTTTTCAACCCTTGTATTGGGTCAGCCTGTTGCATGCTTTGGTGTGTGTGTTCCCAAACAAGGACCAGTTGTGCTCTGAGGTGGCTGATGTTGGTGGGATTTGGAGGATGATGGAGGCAACAGGGGAAAGAGCCTCATATCCACACGACTGCCATATTGCATCTCCATCCGAAAGCCCTTGCTTGGAAGTGTACTTCACCAGACTGCAAAGAACCTTGCCCTCATCCATGCCAAGGCGGTGAGACACAGCAGTGATGACACCATAGGCCTTGTTGATCTCTGCACCAGACAGGATGCTCTTGCCAGCATACTTGGGGTCCAACATGTACACTGCGGGATGTATGGGCTTCAGGCAGAAGTCTTCACGCTTTTTGATGTATTTCAGAACTGCAGTTTCCTCTGCTTGGAGCAACAGTGAAGTGGTCAGAGCAGTATGGATTCCTTCTCTTCCATCTGCAAGCAGTCTGAACATCAGACAGGATGGCATTGTCTCCCTCAATCCGTGCAATGGCTACTGCTATAGGTTTCAGGCTACTTACCACTCTCTCCCAAAATACATCTTCCAGGAGGATCCTCTTGATGGGACTGTCCATATCGGCAGACTGTGATATGGCCATTTCTTTGGAGAGACTCCTTTCCCTCCAGGAGACTGTCAAACATGATGACAACACCCAACGTGTGTTGCTGGACAGCTTCAATGTGGTGCTCTTATTCTTCTCACTTTGCTTGGTGAGGTAGATTGCTGCTATAACTTGATGACCCTTCACATACCTAACCAACCCCAAAAAATTCCTTGGCTCTCTTGTAGAGTGTATCTGTTGTTTTCAGTGCCATGATGTCCTTGAGCAGATTCAATGCATGAGCGGCACAGCCAATGGGTGTGATGTGAGGGTAGGACTCCTCCACTTTAGACCAAGCAGCCTTCATGTTCGCAGCATTGTCTGTCACCAGTGCAAATACCTTCTGTGGTCCAAGGTCATTGATGACTGTCTTCAGCTCATCTGCAATGTAGAGACCGGTGTGTCTGCTGTCCCGTGTGTCGGTGCTCTTGTAGAATACTGGTTGAGGGGTGGAGATGATGTAGTAAATTATTCCTTCTCCACGAACATTCGACCACCCATCAGAGATGATTGCAATACAGTCCGCTTTCTCTATGATTTGTTTGACCTTCACTTGAAATCTGTTGAACTCTGCATCCAGCAAATGAGTAGATAAAGCATGTCTGGTTGGAGGGGTGTATGCTGGGCGAAGAACATTCAGAAATAGACATTGCCTGTGAGCATCAGCGGTGAACCAGTTGCATACACAGCTCAAGCAAGACATTCATCAGCATTTCTCTGACTACGTTCCTCCATTGAGTCAAAAAAACTTCTGATTCCAGGAGGACCATGAGCTGTTGCTATCGATAAGGTGTCTGATTCATAATTTTCACCTCAAATAGGAATTTTATGCACTTGGCTAGATTCTGCATCTTCGTTGCATTCTTCACATATGATTTGGCACAGTATTTGAAAATGTACACAGCTTTTGCTTCTACATTATCTGCAGTGAAATGTCTCCACACAACAGATAGTGCCCGTGGCATTTTCCTGTAATGATTAGAAACTAATGAGTAAAAAATAATAATAATACAATTCCATGTACAGATAAATAGTTAAGCAGTTCGATTAAACAACTCCTTAAACAACTCATGTAAGATACATGTTTTAAAATGAAACATGTATGGAAACAGGTGAATTAACACTCCTCAGTTAGCTGGCTCAAGCAAGCAAAAAAAACATGGTAGCAAAAACAAACGAGAAGAAATTGTTAACAAGTTAGAAATGATTGAAACACACTTTGCTGTAGGCTACTATTTACTAGTTATTTAATAAATCATGTATGTCATATAAAATATATTCACCCCACACAGTACTGTAACCAAAACTTACCAGAAAGCACGTAGCCCTTGGCTCAGACAGTGTAGTAGTGTGGGCTCAATAGCATCTCATTAGTGTACAAGAGCTTGAGAATCAGCTGTACATGTGATGGAAGAGTACACTGTGCATGCAGAGGGTTGCAATTCCATTGAATTGGGGATAGTTTAACCAAAATATGCCACAAGACCTAGAATTGCCTTATGTGTATCCCACAAAAAAAGGTTCAATGTTATAAGCTAACCTTTTGATGAATGTAAGCAAAATTCACCAAATTCCACGGCTTAACTTTCATTGGGAAATTCCCATTAAGATTCTGGAAATTTACCGGAGAGTTTCCGACCCTTTGCAACCCTGGTCTTTGGCAAACTTAATGATGGTGTTGGAGTCATGCCTGGCCATGCAGTCATGGGTGAAAATCAAATCAAAGTTTATTTGTCACGTGCTCCGAATACAACAGGTGTAGAACTTACAGTGAAATGCTTACTTACAGGCTCTAACCAATAGTGCAGAAAATGTATTAGGTGAACAATAGGTAAGTGAAGAAACAAAAACAACAGTAAAAAGACAGTGAAAATTAACAGTAGTGAGGCTATATACAGTAGCGAGGCTATAAAAGTAGCAGGGCTACATACAGACACCGGTTAGTCAGACTGATTGAGGTAGTATGTACATGTAGATATGGTTAAAGTGACTATGCATGTGTGATGAACAGAGAGTAGCAGTAGCATAAAATAGGGGTTGGAGGGTACAGGAGGGGACTGAACAGGGAGTACAGGAGGGGACGAGCACGCACCCCTGAGGGGCCACGTGTTGAGGATCAGCATGGCAGATATGTTGTTACCTACTGTAGAAAAGGCCCATGGAGTTGGTGGAATAATCCTTTAATTCATTGCCATTTACTCAGCTGGGCCAGGGGCAGTTTAATTAGGTCAGGTGGAAATGTCCGACAGATCTCAACTCCATAGAAGGAGGAAATTGCCATCGCCTGATCTCGCTGCTTTCTCTTCCTTAACTCCATCTGATCCAGAAGTTCTGTGCGTCCATGAATCCACGTAAGTTGACCGACTCTTACCTTTCATCTGAATTATCTGTTGCGATCGGGAGAGTGGGCCATTCAGTTACTGTTAATAGTTATTAACGCGGAGCGCGGCTTGGAGCGCACGCTTCAAACATATTGTGTAATGTGAATTGTCAATGATCACGGCCCTACGGCTCCTCATAGGCCAATTATGCAATCGATATGGTTCATGTGTATTGCAATTAATTATATGTACACATGAAGACAATTGAAAGAGTGAAATGAGAAACGTCATTGTTTGCTAACTGATTGACTTTGATCATGGGGATTATAGATTGTATCACCATTCAGTGTTTGTATTCTTTCATGATTTATGATAAATAGTTACGAGCCTAAATGACTCGCGGATGATTACTATTGACTTCTTAATGAACTGGACTGTTGAATTCCCTAAATTATGTTAATAATGAATGATATGATTTGATTTTTTATTATGAATTTGATTGGATACATGTTATTTGTTTCCTTTGTGATGCAGCACAGTCTACTCAGTAAATATACCACTTTATGGTTAAAGGAATTCCTGCCTCAGTCTCATCCATTCCTCTGTCACCTGACACGTGACCACCTGTTCACCTTCACTGTCAGTCATCCTACCTGTCCAGCTACCCACACAGATTCCACTAATCTTTCAATGGTCCTTCGAGCTGGATGATGACTGAACCAAAGACTGGTGAAAAGGAAATGGAGGCGGAGAGGGAAGAATTGTCTCCACTGGAAGGAAGAAGAGAGGAGGAGAGAGCAGCTGAGGGAAAGGTCTTGGAACAAAGGAAATATCCAGGAGCTAAGCCTAAAGCAACAAAGGCTTCATCCTCAACCACCAGCAGCACCAGAAGAACCAGGCAAGCACCTGGTTATCCTAAGGATTATGTGGTCGAGTTTCCGACATCAAAGGGCAAGCCCACCAGAGCTCAAAGAGTTGATGGATCAACTATACGTTTCAGCCATCAACCATCTCCTTTGAGCCAAGGACCGGAAACTGCTTTGGACCAAGAAAGTAGTCTACATGAAGAACCTATGGAGGAGGTAACTCCCACCGCACAGGTCGACCAGCTTCCAGAGGCAGGCTCCGCTCACCCCTTAACTAATGGGAAATCGTCTAAGCACTCTAGACGGAGTGGGAGTTTGACCAGTGGATACCCCTTTGGAAGTGGCCATGGCAGCCGCCATTCACTAGCCCTCAGCGATTCACAGACCACTGTCCTACAAGAGAGGATGAAACTATTAGCTTTGGAGGAAATTGAGCGTCAGATTGAGGAGGAACGACAGGCTGACGAACGATGTCACCAATTGGATGTGCAGGCCCGTAGAGCTCTACAGGAAAGGGAATTCGTTGCCAAGGACCTGGCACAGCAGCGACGGCACCGTCAAGCCAGAAGGGAATTGGAGGAGGCACGGATTGTCTCATCCTTCCTGGAGAGGAACGAACAGGGAGTTGACCTGACCACCCCTCCACATGGACCTGACTTGTCTGCCTTTCTTTCCCAATCTGCCCCTCTGGTACAGCATGGCACACAGTCCCCGGAGGCTCCGGGGTCAACAGCCAACACGGAGCACGGGAGACAGGCAGCTCCGCCAACGCCCTCTATGCCAGTGACACAAGTTAGCATTCCTCCATCTGGACAAAGCATCACTCCTTCGCCTTTTCGTCAATTACCAACCAAGGCAAATCGTTCCTTTCGTCCAGGGCTAGGCCAGTCCTCAAACAACAGGTCGGAGGGCTCTCGCCCAATTCCGGCTGCCACAAATGGAGGGTCTGGGACAGTAGGGGACCGGCCCAATGAGGCCACAGTGGGCTCATCAGAAGTCCCGGGTTTATCCTTCACGCAACCAGAAGAGGGAGCCAACATTATGAAACTTCTAGTAGCCTCAGCCTATGGAATTCCCAGACCCAAACTGCCATACTTTGAAAACGGAAAGGAGAGTGAATTTGTCCTTTTGGAAATGGCATTGGAGAGTCTACTGGGTATTCACAGTCATCTGTCAGAACGCTACAAATACCAAGTACTAATGGATAATTTGTGGTTTCCCAGTGCATACACAGGCTGGCCCAATCCTTTATGCACTCCGCAACACCATACACTGTAGCTCTCCAGGCCCTGAAGGCGAGATATGGTGAGCCACGTCAGCTAGTCCAGAATGAACTAAACAACATCCTGAACACGTCTCCAATTAAAATGGGAGACGTGAATTGAACATTGTTTGAATAAGGACATCCTGAAAGAGGGCTCGAGAAGCACCTATGATCTCAGAGACCTGGCCGCATGGTTGGAGGTGAAGGCAAAGGCGAAGCGCATTGCTCACCAGGCCACAATCTCAGCCATAGCTACCGGGGGAAAGAAGGAGTTTGAACGCCAGGAGGGACAGAAAAGGCCAAATCCCACTACCATGTACTTAAATAGTGAGGCCGGGGAGGAACCTGGGAAGAAGACCCCTCTCAAGAGCAAGAACATCAAATTCCAGCCTTACTGCCCATATTGCAATAGTAAGGGGCACTTCCTTGGCTCATGCCCTAGGGTAAAAAAGCTCACTCAAACTCAATTGAAGGCCTGGATCACTTCAGGCGAGCGATGCTACAAGTGTGCCCGTAGCCATAAGGCCGGAGACCTGCACATTGAGGAAACCCTGCAACCGCTGTAAAGAAATCCATCTCACCGTGTTGCATGATCTAATTCCCCAAGCACAGAAGGAGCAGAGTATGCTCATGGCAGGAGCTGCAAAGGAGCTGTACCTCGACCAGCAGAACCGGTCTCCAAGGGTCATGTTGAAGGTGGTCAAGGTCACTCTGCAAAGTGAAGGGAGAAGCATTGATACATCCGCCGTTCTAGATGATGGGTCAGAAAGAACAATCATTCTCACGGCGGCCACCCGTCAGCTTAACCTGGAGGGGACCCCCGAGACCCTTAATCTCAGAACGGTGCGACATGAAGTTATCCAAATGAAAGGCTCTGCTGTAACCTTTAGCATTTCACCTTCAGGAAACAGGGACGTGGCCTATAACATCACCAATGCTTTCACGCCTGATGGCTTGAATCTCGCAGAGCACTCCTGCCCGGTAAGTGTTCTACAGAAACAATATCCTCATTTACGAGGATTGCCTCTTCCTAACCTGGCCAGAGTAGCACCACTTATCCTGATTGGGTCAGACCACCTACATCTCGTAGCCCCGACTGAGCCTATACGAGCTGGACCAGAAGGAGGGCCCATTGCTGTCCATACATCTTTGGGTTGGGCTGTGCAAGGTCCATCCCATCTACTTCTCTCCACCCAAGCTGTACAGTCACAGCAAGTCCTCTTCACCAGAAGCAATCCAGATGCAGCCACTGACCTCTTTCGGAATGTTGAGATGCTCTGGAAGATGGACACCTTCTCCAACCGGAAGCTACAGGGGGTCACTCGCTCGAAACATGACTCCTATGCATTAGACCTCCTGGAGAAGAGCACCACCACCACTGAAATGGATGGCGTTAGCAGGTATGCAACCCCACTGCTACGGGTGCCCAACCATCCTCCTCTGGCAACCACGACATGGGCTGTACTCCCACTACTGCGTGGAACGGAGCGATGCCTGGTGAAGAATCCTGAGCTTGCATAAGTTCATAACCGAGAGATTCATAACCTTGTGAAGGCAGGCTACGTCACTGAAGTGACAGCTCATGAAGAGGGAAACGCACTCCGTGAATCCTGGTATCTCCCTCACCATGTTATCCAGCAACATGGTGGGAAGTATAGACTTGTCTTCAACTGTTCATTCCGTGCTGCTGGTCAAAGCCTGAATGACTGTCTACTCCCCGGACCAACCTTAGGTCCTTCCTTGCTCGGTGTCCTTCTCCGGTTCCGGCAGCACTCTACAGCCATCAGTGGAGACATCAAAGCCATGTTTCATCAGATTCGTTTACTGCCTTCCGACACCACACTGCTCCGGTTCATATGGCGAGATATGGAACGAGATGCAGAGCCCACAATCTATGAATGGCAGGTACTCCCATTTGGCACCACCTGCAGTCCTTGCTGTGCCATATACGCTCTGCAGAGACACGCACGGGAGCATCCAGACAGTGACCCAGAAGTATTGGATTCAGTGGAAAATGCCTTCTATGTGGATAACTGCTTACAGAGCATCCCATCCACGGCTGAAGTGAAAGCACTCCTTGATAAAGTACGGAATATCCGATTTGAGGTCAGACAGTGGGCCAAAACAGAGCGGAGGTTATCCAGCACCTCCCGCCACAAGCTAGGTCCAGTAGCAGTGAACTATGGCTAACGCAGTCTGGTGCTAACCCAGAAGAGCCCACTCTAGGACTGAGGTGGAGCTGCATACCGGATACCCTGGGGTATAAGCACCGCTCATCCCCGAGTACCGAAACCCCCACTCTGCGCACCATCTATCGGACCCTGGCCAGTCAATACGATCCCCTTGGGTATATCCTGCCATACACAACACGGGCCAAAGTCTTAGTCCAGGACCTGTGGCAGACCAAGAGGGACTGGGATGAACCAATCCACCTGGCTGACCTAGTGGAACGATGGATCTGTTGGGAAACGGAGTTAACGGAGCTCTCTGATGTTCAAATGCCAAGATGTTATATACCATCCTGTGCTGACCAACCGGGATCATGCCTGGAACTGCATGTGTTCTGTGATGCTTCGGAGCGAGCTTATGGGGCGGTTTCCTATCTTAGAGTGGAGGATAAGGCAGGCCACACCCATGTCTCCTTTGTCATGGCCAGGTCCAGGGTCACACCCAAGAAGCAGTTGTCGATGCCTAGGCTGGAACTCAGTGCTGCCCTTTCCGGAGCCCAGTTGGCCTCTACCTTGCGAGCCGAGCTCACCTTGCCAATCCAACGGGTCATCTACTGGAGTGATTCGACCACTGTATTGACCTGGCTCAAGTCGGAGTCCTGCAGGTATAAGGTGTTTGTCGGAACTCGCATTGCAGAAATCCAAGACCTAACAGAAGTCCAGGACTGGAGGTATGTTGATAGCATAAACAATCCTGCTGATGACGTTACTCGTGGTAAAACCCTTAAGGAATTGGATAAACCCCATCGCTGGAGTTTGGGACCACCATTCTTGTCCCAACCAGAGAACGAGTGGCCGACAGCCTCCAGGTGTGCGGCCCCTCCGCAACCAACTGAAGCTCATGAGTTAAGGAAGTCCGCCCAATGCTACAGCATCTCTACGGAACCAACAACGGCTCTCCCTGACCTAACACAATCTCAAACACTGCCGGATCTGATCGCCGCCACAAACCAGACCTCAGATGGGGTGGCTTCTATACCCACCTCCCTCGCGGCAGAGACACTACTCCTCCAGTAAGCACAAGCAGTTAGCTTCCCTGAGGAGTTAAAAGCTCTGAAAGCCGGTAGGGAAGTGGCTAAGGACAGCCGTCTTCTCTCTCTTGCCCCAGAATATGATCCAATCCTTGGAGTGATCAGAGTCGGAGGGAGTCTGCGCCAAGCAGAGATTTTGGACCCAGATTCTATCCACCCAATTATCCTTGATTCCAGACACCCTCTTACCAGGCTCCTCATCAAGAGTTATGATGAGCGGCTTCTCCACCCAGGGCCAGAGAGGGTCTATGGGGAGATGAGGCAGAAGTACTGGATAATTGGAGGACGAGGAGCCATTCGTAAGCACCAATACACCTGCGTAGAATGTCAGAAATGGCGGGCCGGAGCTACGGTGCCCAAAATGGCAGATTTACCCCCTGCTCGCTTGCGCCTCCTTAAACCACCCTTCTGGTCAACAGGAGTAGATTGCTTTGGCCCCTTGATGATCAAGCTAGGTCGTCGTGTGGAAAAGCGCTGGGGCATTCTATTCAAGTGTTTGACAACCAGATGTGTCCACCTGGCCCTACTGGAGAGTTTGGATACTGAAGCCTTCCTCATGGCCCTACGGCGGTTTATCTCCCGATGGGGGAAACCCTACGAGATCCTGGCTGACAGAGGTACGAACTTCAAGGCAGGAGAAGCCAGGTTGGAGGAAGCCTTCCAAGCCATGGAACCCAGCCTCCAGAATCAGCTGATGGACCAACAAATCTCATTCAAATTTAACCCTCCAGGAGCTCCTCATTTTGGAGGAGCATGGGAGCGAGAGATCAAATCTGTAAAGACGACCTTACGAGTCGTACTAGGGGACCAAACTGTCACTGAAACTGTCTTGAGGACCGTCCTGGTAGAGGTGTAAGAGATTCTGAACTCCAAACCCTTGGGATATCTCTCTGCAGACATCGCTGACCCTGATCCGGTTACACCGAATATGCTCTTGATGGGACGCCGAAATGTGCCACTTCCTCAAGCCATGTATGCTGATACCAACCTCGCTGACCATTTTTGGGCCCGATTCATTCGGGATTAGCTACCAAGTAGGTAGGTACCTAATCTTTCACCTACCCTTACCACCTGGGGGTGGCCCGTCAGGAAATCCAGGATCCAGTTGCAGAGGGAGGTGTTTAGTCCCAGGGTCTTTAGCTTAGTGATGAGCTTTGAGGGCACTATGGTGTTGAACGCTGAGCTGTAGTCAATGAATAACATTCTCACGTAGGTGTTCCTTTTGTCCAGGTGGGAAAGGGCAGTGTGGAGTGCAATAGATATCACATCATCTGTGTATCTGTTGGAGCGGTATGCAAATTTGTAGGTCTAGGATTTCTGGGAAAATTGTGTTGATGTGAGCCATGACCAGCCTTTCAAAGCACTTCATGGCTAAAGACGTGAGTGCTACAGGTCGGTAGTCATTTAGGCAGGTTACTTTTGTGTTCTTGGGCACAGTTGGTCAAATTCAGCTTTTGAGTGCCAGTGAGAGATGATGTGTCACAATCTAACCATTATCATCATGAAGTCCACATGGGCCTGTTACAGAGGCTACAACCTTACTGAACATTCAGAAAGAAATGTATTGTGAAGCGAGAGATATGACTCACTGTCATGTTGAATAGGGATATGAAAGTGTACATAGCAAAGCACTACAGAACATTCAGAAAATGTATATAATAAAACAGATATGACAGGGTGCCATGTAGAATAGGCCTATTGGGAATCATGCCAGTCCTATATGCATTTATCCAGTATATATAGGCCTGTATGGCTCTGCATTTACTTACATTCTGAACGTTTCAGTAGGCTGCTGAACGTGGCCTGGTAGGAGCCAGGGGCCCTAAGGAAGGAAAGAAGAGAGGTGACTGAAAAACCTCTGCATTATAAAGAAGTATTCAAGAGTGTAGTTCTACTAGGTTATATGAAATAAATTGTTGCATGGTGCAACCATTGACATCCCATTAATGTATTCAAATTCCCATGTCCATAATTTACCACCATGCATGTAGTTGCAATTCTGATTTAACCAGATACATTGTATCATATTTGTACTACATTGCAACATATAGGATACATGTATTGAAATACACACTTTTCAACTATTGCATTTTCCAGACACTGGAGATAACAAGGTATTTATTCTATCCCCAATAAATTGCAGCTGCGCTGAATTTTTTCGCATCACCTCTTCGCCACAGCCGACAAGGGTTTGCTGCCCGACGTTTATGTTCATCTTATGCTAAGGGTGGCATAAATGACGGGTGTAATCATGGAAGATATATATTGGGACAATTTTCTCGCATCAGATGAAGCTATACGAGTTTAGAGGAGAGCCACTACGTGTGTCTCCCTCTCTCTCACACCGAGCCCCCTCCTCCTCCGCTGGCAATTTATAAAGAACAAAAAATTCGACTAGGGAGGGGGTTGATACGCCGAAGCTGAAATCGAGAGGCGAACCCAGGAAAGGAGTATATTGTACACGCGACTTTCCCCCCCTTCGTCCCCCAAAAGGAGGGGGAAAAGTCAGAATTGTGGAATCGAAAAGGAAAATAAGGTTCAAAAGACGTGAAAACGTCTTCCGTGGTGGATACCGTATATCTTTTTAATTCGAAAAAATATGGCCGAGAACGTTCTGGACTCTGGCCCGCCTTCAGCCAAGAGGCCTAAACTATCCTCTCCGGCACTGTCTGTCTCCGCCAGCGATGGAAACGGTAAATGTTGTTTTTATTTGGTTTGTTAGGGTATTATGTGTTATGTTTTTATTTGGTATTTTAAAATTTTAAATGTTATTTTTATTCGAAATAGGAAGGGTCCGTAAGATTGCCCCACTGTTTTTGTCGTACTAGCTCTAGCTAGCGAGTGTATGTCGGACTTGACTAGCGATAGGCTAGTAATTTCAGCACTACGATGAACGCTGGCTACTACTGTAGCTAGTTACGAATGCGGGGCTTAGATTGATCGCTACTTCGCTGCATGGGTGGTTGGCTACAGCGTATATTTGTCGTTGGTATTTAGGTAATAAATACAGGGAAATATAAATGGTATGTCAGGAACACGGTTAACATTTTAAATGATCCCCGATGTTGACAAGTACTTCTTCATTTTAGGCGACACAGCTAACGTTAGCTTGCTAACTATTTTTAAGTAGCCAACGCGCTAGCTAGTGCTGAAGCTTACCGCTTGATCGGTGTGGCAAATGATGGTTGGAAAAACGTTTTATAATAAATTAGCAAACTAGCTAAGTGGCAATCCATCAAACACAAATGGTCCAACTCGCTCACCAGTAAATTGACTTGCCTAGCCAAGTAGCTAGCTACTTTGCTAACTAGTGAGCTATTTGTAGGTTGCTAACGAGCTATTTAGGCAGCTCGCTAGCTAACTTTCAAAGCGAGTTATGACAAAGCTCATCGCCATACAATGCTAACGCGTTAACTCAAACTCACCAACGAACAGTACAATTCAACACTGTCTCATGTGTGTATATACATTTTCCAACAGAGTATTTCAGTTATCATTAACTATATATATATATATATATCGTTAGCTAGTAAACTAATTGTTGAAGTTTCCTTCACCTGGAAAAGTTACATTTTTCCAATTTAGTACGCTAGTTTAGTTTGATTGCTGGCTAACGTTAATTTCATAGTTAGATAACGTTAGCTACTGCAGCAGGCCCATCCATGTAGCTACCTAGCTAACCGAGTGATTGTTATGCTCAAATTGCCATTGTCAGTTTTTCTGAAGATGTGTGGGAGAGACTGCAGGATCCAGGCCAGCAACCTTATACAAAAAGGTGAACAATTACACGGTTAAGACAAAAAGCCATAGAACGTGGCCACATTATTTACCACTCTGATGTGTTAAAATGGCCTGCAGATGCTCGCTAGTAGTTATGTGAGAAGGCATGTTTGAAATGGGACTTGAAACTGTTCGTACATTTTGTCATTGCAGAGCTACGGCCTCCCATTGTCCATCTGATACGTGCTCAAGTCAGCCACTTGACACAAAATACTTTAAGGGTCCAAGTTACCCTAATAACAGAAAATAATCCAGTGCATGTACTGCACTTTTGAACCCCCCCCCCCCCCAGAATGCTGTGGCGGTCCAACATATCCAGAAAAAAAATTGTAGGCCTATATGTAATTTGTAAATTCTCTAGTTGTCATTTTGTGATGAGCAGACTCATTCCTGGGTTGTGTTCAATACTCTGGCACAGCTTTGCATAACGTTGCCCTCTTTTCTCTCATTTGTTGCCAACTGTTCAGTGACCCTGGTGATGGTCCAGAGGGTCTCTATTAACCTGGTTCGCTGTGTGGTGTTAATGCAGTGTTGAGCCCCGTGTGTGTAAACTTGTCTCTGCCGAGCTAAATCACGCTCGAGATCCGGCACAGACAATCTGTGGTCGGCCACTGTGTGTGGGGGTGGGGTTGTGTGTCTGCTTGGGCATCTGCCTTCATTTCAAAGCTTTGGTTTTCCTCATTATACAAATGTAGGTATCTGGCTATGACAATTAGCCACCTCATTTGATGCAACCATGTCTGAATGCAGTACACTGGATTTGGTTTTGTTAATAATTTGTTATGCTAGCAATGTACCCTAGCACACCTCTCCTTCTCTTCTTATCTTCCAATCCCCTCTGCTCTCACTCACAATCCCGTCTTGCTCTTTCTCCCTCATCTCTCCATATGCTCTCTTTCTCTCCCTCTCTGCACAGATTTCGGCTCGTTGTTTGACCTGGAGCATGACCTCCCGGACGAGCTTATCAACTCCTCAGAGTTGGGCCTGGTCAACGGTGGGGACCTCAGCCAACTGCACACCAGCCTGGGAGGTGGGATGGGCCCAGGGGGAGGGGGTGGCCAGGACGCGGTGGCCAAGCACAAGCAGCTCTCCGAGCTCCTTCGATCAGGCGCTCCACACGCCTCCACCCAGCAGGGCGCAGTGGGCAGCACAGGCGGGGCCAGCATGGGCCACCTGGGAAACATGAAGGTGTCCCCTGGGCCCCAGGGCATGGGCCAGCAGCAACACCTCTCATCTCAGCAGCAGGCCAGCATGATGCAGCAGCAGGTGGGGATGGTGGGCAGCATGAATCGGGGAATGATGGGGGCCCAGAAGGGCAACGGACAGCAGCAGCAATCCATGATGGGTGGGCAGGTGATGAACGGATCCCCCAGGATGGGCTTCTTGAACCAGGGGATTGGGGGGAACAGTAACCTGCTGGCTGAGACTCTGCAGCAGCAACAACAGCAGCAGGGGGCTGGTGGACAGGCTGGACTCAGAGTACAACAACCTGGAGCAATGAACAAGGTATGTATGGACTCTTCAGACCACAGGAGAGATGTTTTTTTTTAATTGACCTGTTCTTTATTTTACCAAGGAGGGGAGATTGGTATCTTTTTTTCCCCCACGTAAGCCCCCCTGACCAAGAAAGCTACAAGCAGTTATTTTTGCCCACACAACGTTACTATCCAACAGTTTATTCACACGAAAAGAGAGCAGGCTGAAAGGGCACATTTCAGTACTCCTATTAAGGATGTATTAATCATGGTTTAAAAACGTAGAAGCGCTGCTTCTTCTGCTTGCTCTTTGGGGTTTTAGGCAGGGTGTCTGTATAAGCACTTTGTGGTAACTGCTGGTGTGATATTTTACTACAAATTGGGAGCCACGTGGAAGCCCTTGATTAATATTTCACATCAGTGGTCGTCTTATTCCAACGTGTCAACGTGAAATGTGGAGCAACTGTGGCATGGCGGAATAGTAATTGGTCTGCCTGTTCTGAGCCATCATTAATGAGTTAATTGAACCCACCAGCGCTACCTGCCGCTAATTGATTAGAAATGAAGTACATTGTCTCTCTTTAGAAGTGGTTGATTTAATTGGTGTGTAAATGGAAGGGAAGTTGATTAGTGGTAAAAAAGCAGCATGATTTAATAATCTCTCTCTGAAAGGCAATGGTGGTTCTTTTAGCGTAGATGCTCTTCACTGTAAGTGGGTAATATCCCTGGGGTTGTGTTCATTTAACAGGGCTACTGTCTGAAATGACACAAATGACTTGAACACTTACATTTTCATACACATTGTTTGGAGCAGCATATAAAAGCTGTAGAAATAATGTCAATTTATTAAACTGTTTTTCTTCTCTCTCTCCCCCCTCCCCCCCCCCCCCCCAAAAAAAAATCTCCTTAGATGGGTATGATGGGTAACCCGGGCTCCTATGGAGGCCCCTATGGAGGGCAGCAGGCAGGCCTGGGGGGAGCAGGGCTGGGCCCTCCGCTCCAGAACAAAGGCTCCATGCCCAACAGCCTGGCCCAGTTCAGCATGGACAAGAAGAGCCAGCCCATGCAGGGCATGTCTGCCATGGTTAGGAAGTTGGCTAGCTAGTCTCTTATGTATTTCTTTTTCTCACTTACCTGTCACAAAGCTTTCTTATGCAGGTGGTGCTACCGTTTGGGTACCAGTCAACTGCACTGACCAGCCCTTAACTGACTATCACAGTTCTCTTTTCTCTTCCTCCCCTCTCTATTCCCAGGCCTCCCAGCAGTCCGCTGCAGGTGTGGGCGGTGGAGCCGGAGGCACTGCAGGGATGGTCCCCAACGCCCAGGGAGGCCTAGGGCCCGCCGTGTCTGTAGCCGCAGCTGCCGGGGCGCCCCCTACGGCCGACCCTGAGAAGCGCAAGCTTATCCAGCAGCAACTAGTGCTCCTGCTACATGCACACAAGTGCCAGCGGCGGGAGCAAGCCAACGGGGAGGTGCGCCAGTGCAACCTGCCACACTGCCGCACCATGAAGAACGTCCTCAACCACATGACCCACTGCCAGGCCGGCAAGTCTTGCCAAGGTGAGCTGATGAAACACAGAGAAAGACCTGCAAGATAGTTCCCTGTCACACCTTCACCTGAGATGTGTATGATATTCACCATTGTCTGACGTACTCATCACATTATCCTTTTCTCCATCCCTCCCTATTTTCCTCTCTGCCCCCCCCGCCCCTCTCTTCCCCAGTGGCTCACTGTGCTTCATCCAGACAGATCATCTCTCACTGGAAGAACTGTACACGGCACGACTGTCCGGTCTGCCTGCCACTCAAGAACGCTGGGGACAAGAGGAACCAGCAGTGTGAGTGTCTGCCCCCCCCCCCCCCCCCCCCCCCCCAGCTGGCTCCTGTAACAGTAGTATGCGCTTGTAGTATTCTTATTAGGTTTTAAAGAGCCATCAGGTCTCCACTCTTAAAAATAGTGTGTATGTTTGTATACAAGTGGTCTAGATGCTATGAGATATTGTCTTATGATTGAACTCTGCCTTGGACTTCTGGATCTGTTGCCGTATAAATATGTTGTAAGTGACTATATTTGAAACTTCGACAGACCAGTTCCTTGTGTTCCTGACCTCGGTATTCATAGCATGCGTCCTAGAGGACAGAAGTATTAACACCAATGGATCTGCCCCTCTACTGTCTCTACAGCTCTGCTAGGGGGTGCTGGTGTAGGCCTGGGTAGTTCCCTGGGCTCAGTGCCCGGAGGCCAGCCCAGCACCCCAAACCTCAACCCCCCCAGCCAGATCGACCCCAGCTCCATCGAGAGGGCCTACGCTGCCTTGGGCCTCACTTACCAGGGCCTGCAGAGCCAGCCCAACCAGGCTTCTCTGCCCTCACAGGGCCTGCAGAGCCAACCGGGCATGAGGCCGCTCAATCCCATGGGTAAGCTGTTTAGTTAGTCCAGTCTAATGTATTTTTTAATTTTTTTTACTGGTTTAAATAATTGATGTACTACAGCAACAGTGTGCATGTCCCTCTTGGGGATTGAAGAATGTAACCAGTCAATATCCACAGTAGTAAGGTTATACTGCTGCCCCCCCCCCACACACACTTTACTCCAGCACGCATACGTTTATCTCTGCACGTTTTGTTTGTCAAGTCATTTGCAAATAAAACACGCAGGGGAAGTTATTTCTATCATTGACTTGTAAGTAGTGTTTGTTGGTGGCTAAAAATAAAAAGTAATGTTGAATATTGACTGTGTTAATGTTTCTTACACTCTGTCAGGGGGTAACCCGATGGGAGTGAATGGAGGTGTGGGTGTTTCACCCCAGAACCAGCAGGCCAGCCTGCTACAGGACACCATGCTACACCTCAACATGAACTCCCAGGGGTGAGTAGCAGACCTGCTTTCAAATATACTTTATAGAATAGTCCCTGAAGTGCAAACCCCACCGACCATACCTGACACTCCAGGCAGGTGCTATCAAACGCTTCAAGTTGTGCTTTTTTGATAAAATACAGTGATGAATTTAACTTTGTTCTTTCTCTGTTCTAGTCTGATGAGTGATGCGGGCGGGGCGGGTAACATGGGATGCATGCCCACGGCGACCCCACCCTCTGCAGCGGGCATGAGGAAGAGCTGGCACGAGGACATCACCCAGGACCTGAGGAACCACTTGGTGCACAAACTGTAAGTGACTGAGCTGGAATGGAGGGACAATAGCCTCTGGATGAGGGCTTAACACTCTTATACTACTAAAGAGTTACAGCCTATAGTGGGGCGCGTGAGCCTATACCAGAACACACTACTCTTCTACATTTGCACACACTGTACCAAGATTTTTCTTTTGTGTTATTGACTGTACGTTTGTTTGTAACTCTGGTTTTTGTCACACTGCTTTGCTTTATCTTGGCCAGGTCACAGTTGTAAAAACTTGTCCTCACCTGGTGAAATAAAAATAAGTGGGGCGTGTGAGCCTATAGTGGGGCGTGTGAGCCTATAGTGGGGCGTGTGAGCCTATAGTGGGGCGTGTGAGCCTATAGTGGGGCGTGTGAGCCTATAGTGGGGCGTGTGAGCCTATAGTGGGGCGTGTGAGCCTATAGTGGGGCGTGTGAGCCTATAGTGGGGCGTGTGAGCCTATAGTGGGGCGTGTGAGCCTATAGTGGGGCGTGTGAGCCTATAGTGGGGCGTGTGAGCCTATAGTGGGGCGTGTGAGCCTATAGTGGGGCGTGTGAGCCTATAGTGGGGCGTGTGAGCCTATAGTGGGGCGTGTGAGCCTATAGTGGGGCGTGTGAGCCTATAGTGGGGCGTGTGAGCCTATAGTGGGGCGTGTGAGCCTATAGTGGGGCGTGTGAGCCTATAGTGGGGCGTGTGAGCCTATAGTGGGGCGTGTGAGCCTATAGTGGGGCGTGTGAGCCTATAGTGGGGCGTGTGAGCCTATAGTGGGGCGTGTGAGCCTATAGTGGGGCGTGTGAGCCTATAGTGGGGCGTGTGAGCCTATAGTGGGGCGTGTGAGCCTATAGTGGGGCGTGTGAGCCTATAGTGGGGCGTGTGAGCCTAAAGGGTCTCTAATTTGTGGATAATGAAGACATCCTGCTAAATTTGTTTAGCAGTGTCTTTCATTTGAATTTGATTCAATTAGTTGTATACAAGCCAAAAACTAGCCCTTGTTTCAATGCAGCTAATGCGATCTCATGTCATAGATGGGTATCCTGTAAGAACACAGACCATTGAATTGCTAGACAAATAGAAAATATGAAGAGAACTATTTGTGGTAAATGTACCAGCCCAGACACTGCAGAACAGGCCGCAGACACTTTCACAGTAAACTCACATCCTCTGGGTTTTCATACAGCGCAGAACGACTATGACAGAACACACTGACCACATTCACCACATCTAAGCACCTCTCCACTGTCTCCCAGCTCAGACACAGCTAGCTAGGTGTGATTGTCTGTTTTCAACACTCTTCCCTGCTGCATCTCCCCTAGCGTTCCTCTTAAATCATTCTCTATTCTCATTCTCTTTGCACTGAAATGTGATTTGCGTCCTGCTCTCGTTCATATCCCCCCACCCCAGTTTCCTTAGTCTCTTGTCTCTCTCTCTCTGTGTGTGTGTAGGGTACAAGCCATCTTCCCGACCCCAGACCCTGCTGCTCTGAAGGACAGGCGGATGGAGAACCTAGTGGCGTATGCTAGGAAGGTGGAGGGGGACATGTACGAGTCTGCCAACAGCAGGGTAAGCTGTTACACTGACTGAGTGAAGACTTTAACTGAGTTCCTGTTGAGGGGGGCAACCCTTAGACAATACAAATGTCTGGAATACAAATACACTTCAGAATTTCTCTCATTTTGTGTATTTTTCTGTTCCTAGTGTGTTAACTAATTTCCCCTCTTTCCCTTACGCTGTTCCCCTTTCTCATAATTACCCCTCTTCTATCATCCTAACCTGTCTCCTTCACTCTATCATTTCTCCTTGTATGTGTCTCTCCTCCCAGGCGGAATACTACCACCTGTTGGCTGAGAAGATCTATAAGATCCAGAAGGAGTTGGAGGAGAAGAGGCGGACGCGGCTCCAGAAGCAGGGTATGTTGGTGGCCACCCCTACAGGGTTTAGGGCCCTGGGCCAGCTGGCATGGCCCCCTACAGGGTTTAGGGCCCTGGGCCAGCTGGCATGGCCCCCTACAGGGTTTAGGGCCCTGGGCCAGCTGGCATGGCCCCCTACAGGGTTTAGGGCCCTGGGCCAGCTGGCATGGCCCCCTACAGGGTTTAGGGCCCTGGGCCAGCTGGCATGGCCCCCTACAGGGTTTAGGGCCCTGGGCCAGCTGGCATGGCCCCCTACAGGGTTTATAGGGCCCTGGGCCAGCTGGCATGGCCCCAGCTGGCATGCCCTCACTGCCTCTCACTGAGTGGACAGGATACACATACTCTTTAGAGTGCAACAGTGGCAATACATCTTTTCACCCCTACAGATGGTCCCCTCCCTGACCACTCTCTGGTGCGGCCCGGTGGACCCAACCAGATGGTTAATAGGATGCAGAACCCTGCAGGTGAGTCCATGGGGACAGGAGGGGTTGCCAAACAGACATTATTGGGCTGTTTTTAGTGGTGTTATACCTTATTGTTTCACTTGAGAGGTTACTACATTTGTCTCATGTTGACAATAGTTTATTCTGTAACTTTGTTAGTGTGCCTTGAGCCATCCTGGTTACTATGGTGTTCGAGGCTGAGATAGACGTTATGCAGCACGTTTAGATGCATAAGTACCTAAATACGTTTTCTTTGTGTTCATCCTCATGCTTGTTTTCTTCAGGTATGAACCAGTTCAACCAGATGGGGATGCAGTCTATGGGTCAGAGGTTGACTCCTCCTCTACCCCTCACACCCATCAACCAGGTCAGTACTCTTAAAAAAAAATAATGGCCGTTGTTTTGAAAAGGGCGAATTATACCCAAATACAAAAGTTTGTGTTCAATTGATCTTATTTTGACGCAAGAGGAACCGTATCAGGTCATAGCACTAACGTATACATTGATTAAACACATGGAGTAGTCCCTAGTATCAGTGTCTGAATGGACTGAGCTCTGTTCTAAACCAATGTTTGTGTCCCCTTTTTTAGATGGGCATGGGGAACCCCAGGATGAGCCAGCCCAATGTGGGCCAGAACCAATACCTGCCCCAGGGACAGTTCCCAGGCTCCGGTCCAGGCCTCGGCACTGGTCAGCCTGGCATGGCACAGCCTGGCATGAACCAGCAAGGCAACCAGGGAGGCATGGTACAGGTGAGAGAGGTGGGCAAAAGTGGAACTATATGGTCTGTCGCTGCCCTCAATTATGTAGATGCAGGAAACGGAAGGACAGATTGGGTTCTGCTGTTGGTTTTAATTGTGAACCATATCACCAAACCAACTGAAACACAATCGCTAAGACATTCCCACACATCTGTACATGCACAAGTGAAACCCTCCTTCCTACACTAGTGTTTCCTCATGTAGGTTCACTGGAGGGATGCCCCCGTCATACATAATGTATGTTAACGTCTGAATAATGTATGAACTGTTCATGCTAAATACCTCATCTCTCCTTACAGACTCAGATACCCATTCCTTCCCCTCTCCCCGTCAACAGCCCTCTAGCCGGGCCCGGCTCGGTCGGCGGGGGTAGTGGCGTCCCCTCGGTGGGGCCCATGGGTCCCCAGAGTGTGGGTGGAGGCCCCTTGTCCAACCTGCCCCTGTCCAACAACCCCCAGCAGCCCAACTCCATCCCCCACCTCGCGGCCATGCGCCAGAGCTCGCCCTCCCCCGCCCGCAGTCTTACCCCCACACCCCACCAAACGCCACCCAGGCTAGCGGGCTCACAGACCCCCCAGCCCCACACCCCCAACCCGTCTCAGCTGGCCCCCCCAGGCCCTCAGCAGCAGCTAGGGCCCGGCAGCCAGGGGCCAGGCTCTAACAAGCCCATGCAGCAGGGGATGGGGGCGGGGTCCACCACCCCATCACACCCTGGTCACCCCTCCACAACCCCCAACCCACATGGAGGCCAGCTCCCTCGCACGCCTCGCACTCCGGTGAGATTGACTTAATAGATCATGTAGAAAAGTAAAGCTATATTTCCAACATGTGGTATGAATAGTACATTGATTTAGTACCAGTTTTACAAAAGTAATCACAACATTGACATACAGCTGCAAAATGGAACAGTTAACAGCCAATGTACTAATGATTTATTTTGGAACTTCCTCTCACCCACCTTACTGCACTCAGTTGCCTGTCAATTTCCTCACCTTCACTAACTCCCATGGGGGTTGTTGCATTCTCTTGTGATATCAATTATTTTCTAACCCCCCCCCCCCCCCCCAGATGTCCCAGAAGGGGGGCTTCCAGCCCCAGGACGGTCAGGCTCTAACCCCAGCGTCAGTCAGCAGTGTGGACACAGCCTCCCAGCAGGCCTCTCATTCGGATGCCTCGGCCTCCGTGGACCCCAAGACGGAGGTCAAGCAGCAGCAGGATGAGGAGGACGAGGGGGAGGAAGGCTGCTCCAAGGGAGGGAAGTTATCCAACGTCAAGATGGAGAACAAACCCATCAAAATGGAGGGGGTGAAGAAAGAGGAGTGTGGGGGCAAAGGTGTTCCCATGGAAACGTCATCATTGGTGGGGGTAAAGAGTGAAGACAGAGTGAAGACTGAAGACCGGAAGCCGGAGGTGAAGAAGGAGCCAAAAGAGGAAGAGAAGGGATCCGAGTCCCCTGGTACACCGTCTGGTGCCCAGAACAAGAGGAAGAGTAAGGACTGTGTTTTGTGATGGCATATGTACTGAGTTGTTTCTACAACCACAGAGTATGTTTCTGCTTCTAAAAATGTATGCCGTTATTTGTTTCTGAATCCGACTTGAACCCTAACCTTGTCTCTCTACCCCTCTCCTTCCCCCTCTACTCTTTTCACCTCTTCTCCTTCAACTTCTCTCAGTCTTTAAGCCAGAGGAGCTGCGCCAGGCCCTCATACCCACCCTGGAATCTCTATACAGACAGGACCCAGAGTCTCTGCCCTTCAGACAGCCTGTCGACCCTCACCTACTGGGCATACCTGTATGTACTGCATATGAAAATGTGCTTTTTACATGTGAAGCTAGCCAAACCAATTTCCCACCTGTGGAATAATAAAGGAACCTAAACTCTCCCTCCCCAGGACTACTTTGACATAGTGAAGACCCCCATGGACCTGTCCACTATAAAGCGGAAGCTTGACACGGGTCAGTACCAGGAACCCTGGCAGTATGTGGACGACATCTGGGTCATGTTAAACAATGCCTGGCTATACAACCGCAAGACGTCCCGCGTCTACAAGTACTGCTCCAAGCTGGCTGAGGTGTTCGAGGCTGAGATAGACCCCGTCATGGTCAACCTGGGCTACTGCTGTGGCCGGAAGGTGAAATGGGAGTTTAATTTTTTTAATTTGTAATTTTACCTTTATTTTACTAGGCAAGTCAGTTAAGAACAAATTCTTATTTTCAATGACGGCCTAGGAACAGTGGGTTAACTGCCTGTTCAGGGATAGAACGACAGATTTGTCCCTTGTCAGCTCGGGGATTTGAACTTGCAACCTTTCGGTTACTAGTCCAACGCTCTAACCACTAGGGTACCCTGCCGCCCCGTGTGATGCGGGGGGGGGGGGGGGGGGGGGGGGGTTTATGTGTTTGTGGTTTGGTTACTAGGGTGTGTGACGTACAGTGTCAGGCTAGATGTGGCTATTACGTCATTAGTTTCACATCCCATTCTGTGCATGGAGACGAGGCTTGGCTAATTTCAGCGTTAGCATAACACACCACCATATTAACTTTCAACACTTTTTTTCTAATTTTGAGCATAACCTTGCAGCTATTTCTGACTTTGCTCTTGAATGGGCTAAGCAAAGTGGTCACCAGGGATGACTTGAGCATCTCCGTTCTTGAAAACAAGGTGTGGCGGTCGGGGCTCAGCCCCATACAGCTGTTGTCTTGTACTGTGACAGTGAGCCTGAAGGTCCATGTGAGCCAGGACTGACCCATTCCTCTGGCCTAACCAAGTGACCCATGATGACGCCAAAACGTTTTTCTATTGCTTTGGGCAGAGGCTGTATATAGTCTGTCCTCTTGGGTCTAATGGTGCTCATGATCATGTTTCTCTGGTCGCATGGTCTGGTAAAACTCCTGGCAATGTGTAACAAAAAGCAGATTTGTAATTAGCCAGCTCTTTTCATTCTCCTTGCTCCAGTCTTTTTGTTACTACTTACATTTGGAAAATGGGTATCACATTTTATTTTACCTGTACTGAAAAGCTCTGTACAAATATTATATTACTCCTGGTATTGAAGGGCCAAACTATTTAGAAAATGTAGTTTGGGTTTAAGTAAGTGTTAATTTATTGTCTATCTTTCTCTTTCCTGTCTTCCTTTCTTCTCCTCCCTCAGTTGGAGTTTTCTCCCCAGACGTTGTGCTGCTATGGGAAGCAGCTGTGCACTATACCCCGGGACGCTGCCTACTTCAGCTACCAGAACAGGTATGGGGGGGGGGGGGGGGAGGAAATCTGAGTGACACACACGGTGATCAATAGAAAAGTTATTCTATGTTGAATTGTGTTTCTATGGAAATAAATGGTTTGCCACTTCATTTTCATATCTGTTCAGTGTCTGCATTGTCCCATGTTTCCCCTCCTTCCCCCTCCAGTTGATTCTGTCGCTGCTGTGGTGGTTTTGCTCATCTTCTCATGTCCAGATGCTAATCTGTGCTTTGCCTCGGCCTTCTGCTCTGTTGTCTTGTCCTCCCTCTCCTCACCATCCAACCCTTTCGGTCCTCTACCCCTGTCGTCAATGCCTGTGACATCTGCATTGGCTTGCTTTTGTCTGATCCAATCATGCGCTTCCAAACCCCTCCCTCCCCTTCAATCCTGAATCATGATTGGCTGTTCTGACGACGACCCCTGCCCCGCCCACTCTGCGCTCCTCCTGCGTGCTTGCTCCCGCCCTGTCCTGCCATGCCTTGCCCTGATTGGTGGCTGCCTCCCCGTGCCTTCTCTGTGATTGGCTGTGCTGTTGGGGAACGGTGTAGTTCACCAAAATTTGGGCTTCTTGCTGACAGGTACCACTTCTGTGAGAAGTGCTTCAACGAAATCCAGGGGGACAACGTGTCCCTAGGAGACGACCCCTCCCAGCCTCCGACGTGAGTAGAATGTTACCCTCTAGCCTTCCCTCAACTTGTCTTTTAGTTTTAACGTAAATTTGATTTTATATTTAGGCTTTTATTATTTGACTCCTCATATGCCAAGCTTCTCCCTCATATCTGCTTAAAGTACCTCCATTTGCTGTTATTGGTAATATTTTGTGAATGTCTCCCTTCCATTTCTATGTTTTCTGTGGTATTCTGTCTTCTGCAGTAGGTGATTGGTTTTATTGTACATCTGTACTGCTGCTGTTAGTGTTTGTCTCACCTTTCAGACGAGTCTTCCTCTATAGCCCTACATCTGTTTTGCAGCATCTCTTTTTAGTAAATCACGATTGGGATGAAAACATGGCGTATTTAAAAATCTGGCCAGGATATTTTGGCAGGTTTCATGAGTCTTATACTTTCTATATGAAATGTTTGACGAGGGCACAGCCAGAGAATCAAATGCTCCCACCTTGTGGTGATTTTAGAATTTGATGTATTTATTTAACGTTTGGGGGAGGGGGCCGAGGGAGAGGGTTGGGAAATCCTGTAAAGGTTAGACCAGTGGGTTTCATCCGGTGTGCTTTGGCGCAGTGGTGTTCCTTGAGGAGTGCTCATTTGTGCCGTGAACCCTTTCTTAATTAATAAAAATAATAATAATTGCACTCATTTGTAACCGTGACCTGTTGAATTCACATGGAATTTAGACTTGGGAGCACCAGTGGCTCTCAGATAAATACATTGAATAGCACTTTGTTACATCTGTATTGTCGTTTCAAGTCTGGTGTGCTCAGGCTGTTACATTTGTATCATTTGAGGGGCGTCGTTTGACTTTGCCAGTGAGAACCATTTAGCCCAGGCACTTTACAGCGAAGTTACACATGCACACAAGCATGGCTTTGTGTTCGTGGTTTACCTTTACAATGCAGAGAAACACTTGCCTCTAGCTCAAACGTTCAAAACTAAATACCTTACTATTATTTATTTTTTTATCATGAGATGTGGCAATAGTTAAACAAAAAATAGAAATGCAACATATAAAGTGTTGGTTTCATGAGCTGAAATAAAAGCTCCCCAGAAATGTGCATATGGAACATTGTGTGTATGGAACATCTCTCATTGTGCACAAATGTGTTTACATCCCTGTTAATGAGCGTTTCTCCTTTGCCAAGATAATCCATCCACCTGATAGGTGTGGAATATCAAGAAGCTGATTAAACAGCATAATTATTACACAGGTGCACTTTGTGCTGGAGACAAGAAGGCCACTCTAAAATGTGCCAGATAATTGAATGTTGATATCTGTACTATAAACTGCCTCCAACATCGTTTCAGAGAATTTGCGAGCAGCAGTTTGCTGATGGTGGGGTTATGGTATGGGCAGGCGTAATCTACGGATAACGAACACAATTGCGTTTTATCGATTGGGAATTTGAATGCGCAAAAATACCATGATGATATTCTGAGGCCCTTTTTTTTTGTGATTTAAATAAAATAAATAAAAATAATCACCAACAGATGCACATCTGTATTCCCAGTCATGTGAAATCAATAGATTAGGACCTAATGAATTTATTTCAATTGACTGATTTCCTCATGAACTGTTACTCAGTAAAATCTTTCAAAGAAGGTTGGGAACCACCTAGGCTGTGGTTCATCCATCTTACCTTTTTCCATTTTCATTAAAAAAAAACTCATGAGGCTTTTGACTGGGTGTGGCCTGGTTGCGGACATTGACTGGGGGTGGCATTTCTTCTTTCTCACTTCAGTTCCATCGGTAAAGATCAGTTTGAGAAGAAGAAGAATGACACATTGGACCCTGAATTGTAAGTCCACCATTAAAGTAAATATCTTGTTGAGTAATTGCATTCATGTTGTGATTGCATTGTGAGCACAATGTAGTTGTGCAGTTGTAAGTAGTCGCAGTGATTATTTGGTTCCTCTCTGCAGGCTTGTGGAATGTATGGACTGTGGACGTAAGATGCACCAGATCTGTGTCCTGCACAACGACACGATCTGGCCGTTAGGGTAAGTCTGTGTGTGCCCTGTAACCTAGGAAAGATGAGGCAGTTTGCGTGTAAGAGTCTGGTTTCTCTAATGAACTCTTTCTCCTACCAGTTTTAATTGTGATGGCTGCTTAAAGAAGTTGAATAAGACACGTAGAGAGAACAAGTATGCCGCCAAAAGTAAGTACCAATGTCTTTATCAAAAAATCATCTAAATATCACTTACCCGTGTCCATTTTGATGTAGTTCATCCCTCTTTACCTAGCTTACTTGTAACTAAACTAAGCTCATCTCTCTCCAGGGTTGCCCCACACTAAGCTGGGCTGTTATTTGGAGACGAGGGTGAATGACTTCCTGAAACGTCAGAGCCACCCTGAGTCGGGTGACGTCACCATCCGAGTCGTCCACGTCTCTGACAAGGTGGTGGAGGTCAAACCAGGCATGAAGTCCAGGTAAGGGACAGGAACTATGGTGTGGGGGGGGGGGGGGGTGTTACCCTGAAGAAATGGAACAGGAGAAAGGGATAATGGTAGTGGTGGAACAAGTGAGGTTAATGTAGTAATTTGCTGAAGCCAAAATCAACCCATACCCCCTAGGCACTTTTGTACATCTGAGAGGATTGGATAACTCAAATTCTGAGAGAAGTGTTTTCCCCCCCAGAATTGTTAGATGGAGAAACAGTAACTCTCTGAATGGTGAAGTTCTGAAGATATTGGTATGCAGGGTTGGGGAGTAACTAATTACATGTAATCTGATTACAAAAAAGTGAACTGTAATCAGTTAAAAGCAACAATATTGCAGTTATATTAGACACTTTTGAATTCAGAAAGGATGTTTGAGAATAAATGCATTGACATCCTGTTTTCTCAATGAAATTCAATTCAACATTGAAGGCGTACATTTTAAGTTTGTTCCACCTGAGTGAGTCTGATCACAAGTTGGCGATCCTTTTTCCCTTCTAATGCATCTTAAGGGGACAGTAATCTAAAAGTAACAAAGTAATCAGGTTACGTTACTGATGACCGTAACTAGTTACTAACGGATTACATTTAGAAAGTAACCTACCTAAACCTGTTGGGATGCATGCATCAATTGTCTCACTCTTGTCGTGTCTCCAGGTTTGTGGACACTGGGGAGATGTGTGAGTCGTTCCCATATAGAACGAAAGCCCTGTTTGCCTTTGAGGACATCGATGGCGCTGACGTCTGCTTTTTCGGCATGCATGTACAGGAGTATGGCTCGGACTGCCCTCCTCCCAATCAGAGGTAATGGTTCTGTTAAGGGTCCATTTTATCTTAAGTCAGTTGGGAGCAGTTATATGTACATGCATCAAAGGACTTGACCTCATCTTTAATCTTTCTCTCTCTGCCTACTTGTCTACCCCAGACGAGTGTACATCTCGTACCTGGACAGTGTTCACTTCTTCCAGCCTCGTTCTCTGAGGACGGGCGTCTACCATGAGATTCTCATTGGCTACCTGGAGTATGTCAAGAAGCTGGGGTACACGACGGGTCACATCTGGGCGTGCCCACCTAGTGAAGGGGACGACTACATTTTCCACTGTCACCCTATGGACCAGAAGATCCCCAAGCCCAAGAGGCTACAGGAGTGGTATAGGAAGATGTTGGACAAGGCTGTGGCGGAGCGCATAGTGCATGACTTCAAGGTAAGAGTCTTGAGGAAGGCTTGAGGGTTCCATGCAGGGACAGAGTTCAAATTTTAAATGGCTCCATCCACAAGTGGAGGGGTTGAGCGCACAAGGACAGAGTCATGGATTGGCTTCTGAGAAGGAGCACAATAAAGCAGGACGAGTGGAGGTTTAATCTCTCTCCCTCTCTCAGGACATCTTCAAGCAGGCCACGGAGGACCGTCTGACCAGTGCCAAGGAGCTGCCGTACTTTGAGGGGGACTTCTGGCCCAACGTGCTAGAGGAAAGCATCAAGGAGCTGGAGCAGGAGGAGGAGGAGAGGAAGAGAGAGGAAAACAGTACTTCCAACGAGAGCGTAGATGTAAGTGGGATAGGTATTTACTACAAGGTACATTGCTGTGTGTTCTTATGGGTCTTTTGATCTCTTTAAATGTGATTCAATTTGAACTTTTAAATACAAAATGTTAAATTGACGCTTGTATGAACTGCATTTCTACATTTGATCTAAATCAAAAAGGGTTACTACTGTGTGTAATTCACCTCCAGGCCACGAAGGGCGACAGCAAGAACGCCAAGAAGAAGAACAGCAAGAAGACTTCTAAGAATAAGAGCAGTATGAGCCGAGCCAATAAGAAGAAGCCAGGCTTGCCCAACGTGTCCAATGACCTCTCTCAGAAACTCTACGCCAGCATGGAGAAGCACAAAGAGGTAGGAGGAAGAGACCATTGAATGTTATTAATATATTTCTGAACATAAGTTACAAACATTAGGTAGTAAATCAGGCTCCCTTGGCGTAAATTGGTGAGAATCAGATTTTAGGACCGGCTGAACGAGTCACTTTCGCAAACCCAAAACTACTTTCCACTAAGACAGTATCTTCTCACTCTTCTCTGTGTTAACCCTTCTCTCCTTGCCAGGTATTCTTTGTGATCCGTCTGATCGCAGCACCCATGTCCAACACGCTGGGCCCCATTACGGACCCCGACGGCCTCATGGCCTGCGACCTGATGGATGGGCGCGACGCCTTCCTCACCCTGGCCCGGGACAAACACTTGGAGTTCAGCTCGCTGCGCAGGTCCAAGTGGAGCTCCATGTGCATGCTGGTGGAGCTCCACAACCAGAGCCAGGACCGCTTCGTCTACACCTGCAATGAGTGCAAGGGCCATGTGGAGACACGCTACCACTGCACCGTCTGCGAGGTGAGGGGCTGGTGGAGGGTTAGGAGGGGAGGAGGAAAGAAGAGGGGATGGGTAAAGCTGGGACGATGCCTTCCCCTTTTTTTATTTTTTATGTTTTATTTCCTAAAACAAATTCGATGCCCTGTTCCTGTTTCACTGCCTCTCCCATGTGCACATTAATTAGGGGGAGAGATAAGCGCAAGCATATGTCCATTGTACCACATTTACACATTGCAATTGTGGAAAAACGCACTGTTTTTAAAGCAACTACCATTATCAGAGGAGAGTAAGTTTTCAGGGTATAACATTTTATTTCTCATCCAATATTGAGCAAATGGCACCAGCACTTTACATATGATTGTGAAGCCTAATGTGGTTGAGATGATGCACCTGGCGGAGAGTTGCACGCCATTCATATAGAATACATCAAGTAGCCTAGGGCTACAGGACATTAAAACTAGAATCCTTAGTTGCTACATACATTTTTGAACTTATAAATTGATGAATAACGTGTGGAGTAGTAACCAACACATGCTTTCTCCCCTCTCTGTCTCAGGACTATGACCTGTGCATCACCTGCTACAATACTAAGGGCCACATCCACAAGATGGAGAAGCTGGGTCTGGGCCTGGACGACGAGAGCAACAACGCAGCCTCCTCGTCCATTGCCAACCCCGGGGACTCGCGGCGCCTCAGCATCCAGCGCTGCATCCAGTCTCTGGTCCACGCCTGCCAGTGTCGCAATGCCAACTGCAGCCTGCCGTCCTGCCAGAAGATGAAGCGCGTGGTGCAGCACACCAAAGGTTGCAAGCGCAAGACCAACGGCGGCTGCCCCATCTGCAAGCAGCTCATCGCTCTCTGCTGCTACCATGCCAAGCACTGCCAGGAGAACAAGTGTCCCGTACCGTTCTGTCTGAACATCAAGCACAAGCTGAGGCAGCAGCAGCTCCAGCATCGGCTACAGCAGGCCCAGATGCTGCGGAGGAGGATGGCCAGCATGCAGAGGGTGGGTCAGCCACCTCCGGGACCGGGGGGAAACGGTGGACTACCATCTCCGGGAAACAACGGCACCACAGGGCCCAGCACCCCCATGTCTGTGGGCACGCAGCCCCCCACGCCTCAGACCCCCACCCAGGGGAACATGCCCCAGCAGGGGATGGGCCAGGGCCCCCCAGGGCAGCAGCAGGGCAGCATGCCCCAGCAGCACCACATGCAGCACCAGTTCCAGCAGCAGATGCAGCTGCAGCAGCAGGGGGGAGGGGGAATGATTAACTCTCCTCAGCAGCAACAGATGGTCCAACAACAGCTCCAACAGCAGCAACAGGGCCAGTCTCCAAATGTCCAGCAGATGCAGCACCCAGGAGGTCTGCCCCCCTACACCCCCAGACCTCCAGGAGCCTCGCCCCTCCACCAGTCACTGGGTAAACCTGGTCTGGGCCCAGCTACCCCTCCACAGCAGCAGACCAACCCTAGCCAGGGTTCCATGCCCCAGGGGCAGCAGGGGCCTCCTCCAGCAGCGGTGGAGATAGCGTTGAAGATCCAGCGTGTGGCAGAGACCCAGCGTCAGATGGCCCAGGCCCAGATCCTCCAGAGGCAGCAGGCGGCCCAGGGTGGAGGCATGATCCCCCCTCACCACCAGAACCCCCAGGCCCAGATGCAGAGCATGGCCCACCCAGGAGCAGGCATGGTAGGGCCCCAGGGCCAGGGTCTGGCAGGGAGGACCCTGATGGAGCAGCAGGGGATGGTGGTGGGGCCAGGAGGCATGCAGCAGCAGTCCCAGATCCCCCCTCAGGTTCAGCTCCAGCAGCAGGCCCGACTTCAGAACCCCAACCAACAGCAGTGGGGAGGCCCTGGTGGGATGACTCCCCAGCAGAGGCAAGGCATGATGGGACAGATGGGTCACCTGACACTGCAGCAACAGCAGCAGCTTGCCCAGCAACAGCAGCAGCGGCAGCTCGCCCAGCAACAACAACAACAACAACAACAACAGCAGCAGCAGCAACAACAGCAAGGTCAGCCCCAGCAACAACAGCAGGCAGGGCAAGGGGGGTTAATGGGGTTGATGGGAGTTCAAGGTGGCGTGGCTGGGGCGGCGGCGGCAATGGTGGGGACAGGGAACCTCCCCCAGGCAGCTCTACAGGACCTCCTGCGTACTCTCCGCTCTCCCAGCTCCCCCGGCCAGCAGCAACAGGTCCTCAACATCCTCCGCTCCAACCCCCTCCTCATGGCTGCCTTCATCAAGCAGCGAGCCGCCCGATACCAGGGAGGTCCAGGGGTGCCTGGGGCACCGGGAGGAGGCCCAGGAGGGGGGCCTGGAGGTGTGCGGTTCCAGGGGGCCCCTGGTGGGGTAGGAGTTGGGCCTGGTGGTAACCAGGTTGTTATGGAGGGTCAGCAGGTCAACGTAAATCCTGGAGCGGCCCAGGCAGCTATGAACATGGGCCAGGGAGGAGGAAATATACCCACTATGGCTCAGCTACAGCAGTTGCAGCAGCAGCAACTGCAGCAGCAACTGCAACAACAGCAGCAGCAACAACAACAACAACAGCAGCAGCAGCAGCAACAACAGCAGCAGCAGCAGCAGCAACAGCTGCAGCGCCCCCTCTTGCCTGGGAGTTTGCAGCAACAGCAGCAAATGGCAGCGCAACAACCGCAGCAACAACAAGGCGGGATGCCAGGCCAAGGCACCCAAATGTCCAACATGACTCCCCAGTTCAGAGAGATTCTGATGCGAAGGCACCTGCAGCAGCAGCAACAACAACAACAGATGAGTAACAATGGTCAGTTCCAGCAGCCCCCCCAACAGCAGGGTCAGGGCCAGCAGAGCTTCATGCAGCAAGGCCAGCCTGGTCAACCTGGCCAGACCCAGTCTGTGGGAGGAGGGCCGCAGCAGGGGGGGGGGCAGGGGCCCCAACCGGGTCCCGGGCAGAGCCAGCAAGGGCAGGGCTACCCTGGAACCATGTCCCAGCAGGTAGCCACAGCCCTGCAACAGAGGCTGCAGCACCAGATGCAGATGCAGCAGATGCAGCAACAGGATGGTGGGGGTGCGGGGCCTGGGCAGCTCCAACAGGGGCAGCAGGGTCCCCAACAAGGCCAAGGTGGTCCCCCCCAGCCCCAGTCCTCCCATGCCATTCTCCAGCAGGCCCTCCACCAGAGACTCCTCCAGCAGCAGCACCTAGGAGGGGGCTCGCCTGCCCAGCACGGCAGTCCTATGAGCCCCCAGCAGCAGATGGCCCAGTCCCCACACCCCCACCTCCAGGGCCAGGCTCTGGGCAGTCAATCTCTCAGTAACCAGGTGCGTTCTCCTCAGCCTTCCCCTCGGCCACAGTCCCAGCCACCCCACTCCAGCCCCTCGCCACGCATGCAGCCCCAGCCCTCCCCTCACCGCATCTCCCCCCAGACCCAGACAGGCTCCCCACACCCAGGTCACCTCTCCCAGCACCACCCTGGCATGGTTGCCTCCCAAAACCCACAACAACAATTGTCACAGCAACAACAACAGACTAACTCTGGGGACCCGGGTACATTTGGTTCGGACCCAAGTGCTATGATGTCCCAGATAAGTGGGATGGGGGGTTTGCATGGCCCAGGGCAATCGGACATGTTGGGTAATAACAACCAGGACCTGGGGACGAACATTAACCACAACAGTTTAGACATTATGTAACCTACTACCACGTCTGTCTCAGTGGTCTGAAGAACTGCCTTCATGGGTCTTGCTGGGATTGAATGGAAGGGGGATGGCAGTTTTAAAAGGTATTTTTATTTAATATTTTTCTGATGTATAAATGAAAAGAACTTAACTTCCTATGGGAGATGCAACATTTTAAATCTACAAGTCAATAAATGAATAAATTAAACGAATGGTAAGTTATTGCTGTTTATGTTTTTTTATATATATATATATATATATATATATATAACATTTTTGCCAATTGTGTGTAAGGAGTTTCTGGATGTGCGAGTTCTTCCTTAGTATATGACACAAGTAATATTTTTGGGGACTTTTTTTTTTTTTTTTACACGTATTTTTAAGATTTTAAATGTGGTGGAAAATTAGTGAGCTAATACAATGGACCTTTTTATCGTTATGTTTTCCTTCATAAAACCAGTCATGATTGTATCTGTTTTGCAGAAGTATTTTATTTTTATTTTTTATAAATATATTATAATGATCAATATTTTTGCTGTATCTACAAACATCACAACATATCTTCCTGCCTTTTTTTGGGGGGGGGTACTTTTTTTTTTCCCGGTAAATGTACCTTGCGACTGCTACATTACACAGAATATATTTTTGAAAAGGACTGTCCAAAAACCGAGAGGATTGAGAAAGGTGAGTTTTTAATTTTTAAACTTTTTTTCTGGTTTTGTAATCCAAGTTAAACTTAGTGTTGTGGGGAGGGTGTTGAACACTGGCTGATCTCCCTCTTGGACTGACTGTCTCAGGTCAGAAGCTTCCAGTTTTGACGCCCAGATCTTCTACGTGAACACATCTTTCCCCGTGTCTCTCAACTTTATTTTTTTCTCTCCCACGAATGTGCACTCCCCTTTTACCCCCACACTTACTACAGAATGATGGATGAACTTACTGAGGATGTTGCCACCTGATTCGGATAGATTGATGGCTGTGTGCGTGTGTACATGCATACCCTCATGAAATGAAACAGGGATATGGCAATGGGGAATGTGTAGCGGGGTTTTCTAGCTATAAACTCGCCTCTTTAAAAATAAAAAAAATAAAAGTTTTCGTCAACAATGCTGCCCTTTCCCACCTCTCCTAGTCACATCCCCCTTGTCTTTTGCCCTACACCATTGGGTGTAATCTAATATTACTGTACAAAGAACTGGACTTTAATGAAATGCTGTTTTTGTAATAAAATGAACAGCCTTTAACCTAGGATGAGCAGAGAGACTCAATTATAGATTTTTCTCCCTTTGATTTGATTTCCTAGCAACTCGGGCTCCTCCCAAATTGAAAGTATTGAGGTTTCTGGAAGGTACAGTATGGGGTGTAGGTCATATGAGCACCAATGCGCCTTTATTTTTGACAAACTGGGGTTATTCTAACAAATCACATCTTGTTTGCTGTGATCACCAACACATTCACATGCGCAACACAATACCAGGGAGAAGGCTTATTAGTGTGGTCAGACAATGAATTGGTCATTGAAGATTTCACAAGTTCACTTATTTTTCTCTATAGGTTGGGATTTGGGGGGAGGGGAAAAAAGTGGCAATATCTTGAGACTTATTTTATATAAAAAGACAGTCTTTTATATATAGATATATTATTTAATTTCTTTTATATATATATATATAAAACTTGAAGCTACAGGAATTAGATTCAACTTTTTTTGTATTAAAGATGTGATGCAAAATGACACTGCGGTCATTGATACTGCGGGTTTGAGTATATCATGCCATTTTGAAGAGATGTACATGCATATAAATGTATACATACTGAATCACTGTAGAAACCATGGCAACTGAACTTTTGTTTAGTTTGTGTTTCTTCCTAAAGAGACTGGAAATAAGACTATTTAATATTTGTTTAGTGTTCAAATGGAATCTTTGACCACTTTTCTCTACATATTTTGGTGCTTGTGCTAAAAGGAAGCAGAAAATAACTGTTGCTCCATTTCTTTAGTTTCAAATTTAAGTTATTTTGGTGGTCTAATTTGTATTTTTTTTTTTGCAAATAATTTAATTGTACAATAAAGTATGTTTGTACCATTGGAAAAATACCTGTAATGTCTATTTACACAAGCTACAGTAACATGATTCAGCCAATCGTACATTGGTTGCACGGACAACACATTAACGTCATTATCTCGCCCACGTGACCGCCGATAAATTAAGAAATCCGTCACAAATGAACAATTAAAGCTCAACATCCATTTATTTTTAGTACAATATAAATAATCTCAGACATTGACAAGTTATAGACAATGGTTTTTGATTAGACAAGCCATAAAGTGCAAAATGTCTGCTCAGCAGTGAATATTTAAGCAACTAACCACATTTGGCAATATCAAACGTGTCTTGTCATGGCTACCGCATTAGCGCATAGTTTAATCCGAAGAAAAATAGGTAACACTTGACACCCAGTGTCATAACCATGTAACACTAATGACCCATATTTACACCTGTTGTGACATAGTGTTATTTTATGGCTGGTTATGAGACCCACAAGTCAAAACCAACATTTTATTGTAATCATTTTTTCCCCTGCCAACAAGTTTCCTTTCTCTTGAAAGTTTATCCTTTGTTGTAATAAATTGTCATATTTTAAATAACTTGTAGAAAATACTCTGACAATGTCATGAAGCATTATGACCATCCTGTGTCATTTTACTTGGACTAAGAAAATACACTTCGACACCGTCAAGAAGCATTATGACAATCCTAATTATATAAGCCCATCGCGTACATGCCGTTATGTCAGTCATCAGTCAAAAAGAGGGTGTCTTGTCCTGCTCCTACATTTATCCTAGTCATCAGCAACAGCACATTGGGGTAGGTGCATGTCTGACATCAATGTGTGCGCAATTACAATGAGCATTGAATATGGTAAATGTAAAAAAATATATATATATATATATATACACTGTTGACAGGCAGGCCATGGTGTAATGGAATGTTTTGTGGGTTTTGACACTTATGTACACTACCGGTCAAATGTTTTAGAACAGCTAACTCAAGGGTTTTTCTACATTGTAAAATAGTAGTGAAGACAAACTATGAAATAACACAGAATCATGTAGTAACCAAAAAAGTGTTGAACAAATCAAAATATGTTATATTTGAGATTCTTCAAATAGCCACCCTTTGCCTTGATGACAGCTTGGCACTCTCTCAACCAGTTTCATGAGGTAGTCCAGTGGAATGCATTTCAATTAACAGGGGTACCTTGTTAAAAGTGGAATTTTTTCAGGAGTTTGAGCCAATCAGTTGTGTTTGTGACAAGCATATACAGAAAACAATCCTATTCGGTGAAAAACCAAGTCCATATTATGGCAAGAACAGCTCATAAGCAAAGAGAAATGAGTTAATCATTACTTTAAGACATGAAGGTCAAGTCGATATGGAAAATGTCAAGAACTTTGACATTTTCAAGTGCAGTCACAAAAACCAAGCGCTATGATGAAACTGGCTCCACAGGGGGACCGCCACAGGAATGGAAGACCCAGAGTTACCTCTTCTGCAGAGGATAAGTTCAGTTGAGTTACCAGCCTCAGAAATTGCAGCCCAAATAAATGCTTTACAGAGTTCAAGTAATGGACACATCTCAACATCAACTGTTCAGAGGAGACTCTGTGAATCAGGCCGTCATGGTTGAATTGCTGCAAAGAAACAACTAAAGGGCACCAATAATAAGAAGAGACTTGCTTGGGCCAAGAAACACGAGCAATGAACATTAGACCGATAGAAATTTGTCCTTTGGTCTGGAGTCCAAATTGGAGATATTTGGTCCCAACCGCTGTGTCTTTGTGAGGCGCGGTGTGCGTGAACAGATGATCTCTGCATGTTTATTTCCCACCGTAAAGCATGGAGGAGGAGTTGCTTTGCTGGTAACACTGTCTGATTTATTTAGAATTCAAGGCACACTTAACCAGCATGGCTACCACAGCATTCTGCAGCGATTCGCCATTCCATCTGGTTTGGGCTTAGTGGGACTATAATTTGTTTTTCAACAGGACAATGACCCAACACACCTCCAGGCTGTGTAAGGGCTATTAGACCAAGTAGGAGAGTGATTGAGTGCTGCATCAAATGACTTGCCCTCCACAATCATCCGACCTCAACCAAATTGAGAGGGTTTGGGATGAGTCAGACCGTAGAGTGAAGGAAAAGCAGCCAACAAGTGCTCAGCATATGTGTGAACTCCTTCAAGACTGTTGGAAAATCAGTCCATGTGAAGCTGGTTGAGAGAATGCCAAAAGTGTGCAAAACTGTCATCAAGGCAAAAGGGTGACTATTTGAAGAATCTCAAATATAAAATATATTTTGATTTGTTTAACACTTTTTTTGGTTACTACATGATTCCATGTGTTATTTGATAGGTTTGATGTCTTCACTATTATCCTACAATGTAGAATATATATATATATTTTTAAACCTTGAATGAGTAGGTGTTCTAAAACCTTTGACCGGTAGTGTAGGTGTCATAACCAGCCATAAAATAACACAATGTATGTTATGACAAGTTGTCAGCTGTTATGACATGGTTATGAACATGTCAATGTGTTATGACGCTGGGTGTCAAGTAAAGTGTTACCAAAAAAATCTGTTCAGTATTTACTAATACACAAGTTTTCTCCTTCAAATAATAAATACATTGAATTACATTCAGTCAGATCGATATATAGAAAAAAATAAGGACTAAAAAGACAATACCCTTCAGTCTGTTTCCTCTTACTTCAAGCTCAAAGGATAGCTGAATAAACATCCAAAAAGAGGGGGCAGTCAGTGTTTCTTTGTTGTGAGTGCGCGTGCAGACGCACGTTTACAAGCCCCAAAATATCTCCAGAAAGAGTAACTTCAGGCAGTCCCATAATCCCTTGCTGCATTGTGATCGCAGAGGGAGATCATTTTACCGAGTCATACTCACAAGACACCATCAGCCTCGGCTTGGAGTGGGATAAACAGCCACTGACCAATGGTAGATTCCACAAAGATGACCACATCATGATGTAAATACAGTGCAATTCAGAACAGACTGTTCCCAAGTCAGTTTTTTGTAAAAAAATAAATAAAAAAGGTTTTGGTTCCACTTTTAAGTGCAGTGTACACGGTATGTGTTGCACAGGGTGTTAGTGGGATCCAACATGTCTTGATTATCACTATGTACCCATAGAGAGGAGAGGAGAAAAGTATGCAGGCTGATTAAGTCATTTTGTAGAGGATTTCTAAATCATTACAAGACTCTAAGCCACATCTAATAATAACAGTCCATATGCAGTGCACAAAACCCTTTCTTGTATAGAAGGCTATGATATACAGTATACTGTGTATAGCCAGCTCGATGTAGGAGTGTATGCCCATCTCAATGTAGTCGGTGTATACTGTACACTACAGTCTGCCTATTGAACAGAAGAGGAAGTTAGTGTGGACAGAGGTCACTCACAAGGCCAGAAAGGGAAGAAGGGTAAACGTATGAGGAGAAAGAATTCACGCATTCCCGACAGTGTGAAGATAAAACTCAAGACTCTCTAGAACTCTAAGCCCCAGCCTCTGAAGAAGCCTTTGGCTGCCAGGGCCTCTCTGAAAGTCACTGTGAGAGAGTTTATGGTGACGTCAGTCACGGTCACCTCCCCTGGGCCAATCACTGGGTTCCAAACATCCGACCTCTCTGACACGGTCACTTCCTCTGAGCCAATCACGGAACTCCAGTCCTCTGCCCTATTCTGCCCTAATGGGAGGGGAGAGTGGAGGAAAGAGGGAGAGAGAACAGGAGAGGGTAAGTTTGCTGGGATTTCATCAAGTCTATCACGTGTATTGAATGTATTTGTACATCTTCCCATTCTAAATGTATGTTTCCACAAATGGACTTGTTGTTGAGAATAAAAATCAGTGCGCGATGACGTAGTGCATACAAAATGTACTTTTTGTTTAGGTTTTCATGTACCGAATAAAAAACTAAAGTTCAATGTGTTTCCATCGCATTTTCAACTCTACCCATAGTTTTATGAAAAACTGTTGTTTTAAATAGCAAATGTGCCTACTCTGGTCTTAACACGTGCTCTAGCCAACACCTCACAGATACAGTGCAGGTAGGCTACAGTGCAGGTAGGCTGTGCGGGTTGGCTAGTCTACATGATGAAATTATTATGAACAACAGCGAGAATATTTGTATTTGTCAAACGTCAGTCAAGCATCGATCATCATGTGACCAGAATAAGACCCTTAATATTTATTAGACAGGAGCATCAAGCTTATCACCTTGCATTTTCACCACCCTGTGAAGTTCATTATCATTTATTTCATCTGTAGCCTCATCAACTGGATGGTTTCCCGAGTCCTAGTGAGAGGGCCACACACCATATCATCGCGTGCCTCCAAATTTACTTCAATATGATGGTTATTATATTAATATTTATGCATATAGGTGTTTTTACCACCCAAAAGTTATCACTACAACTCTACTCATCACTACAGGGACAAACCAATTTGCTTGCTCTTGGTACTTTATACAATGCATTAAGGTAAGGTTTTGCAATATAAACATCATCCGTTATGTTTTAGTTCATTATAAACAAAAAAAACATGTATGATTTGTAACGATTTGGAATTTTAAAGTGTTTTCCATGGTTGCAAAGCCAGGAAATGCAAATGCCACCGCAATTCAAGAACAAACTTATTATTAAGTTACGTTTCTATGGTGACCTAGATTGTGTATCTCATTTGTCTTTCGTTCCTGATATCATGAACTCACTGACAAAGGTTGATAAGAGCACTGTGCATTGCTTGCATGATGAGTACATTGCCTGTAGGCTATGCATAGGCCATCTGTGTTCTACCAGGAAGATTGACATGTACTGTTCTGCGCCATACATTAAACCCTATTGTCAACCCTCTCTCTTGCCATTACTTGTGTCTGTTTGCTGTGCCAGTGGCCAGTTTGGATGGGATCGGGGAGCTTATGTTCCTGGTTGTCTGCCCAGCGGGCCAACTGTACTATACCTACTGACAGGTTGACACACACACACACACACACACACACACACACACACACACACACACACAGCAGTGTCATAGTTTAGAATTAGGTCAATTTGGTGATTAGGCAGAATAGAAACTTCCTGTGACCGACTAACACACTTACCATTCAGAATGCCGCAGGACATCTCTGTCTCTCGCTCTGACTCATCCTGTCGAGCTTCCTCCTCCTCCATATCCTCCTCCTCATCTTCCTCTTCCCTCGTTCCCCAGTCCTCATGTGTGGGGTCCTGTGTGGGGGTAGGGGGACCAGGGGGAGAGGCCAGGCGCACGAACTGTGACCTCCTGGGTTTGTTTTTGTGGTGGTCCAGGTGGGGGTGCAGGCTCCGTCTACAGGCCCCGTAGGTCGGATCCTCTGCCTCAGAGTCCAGTGAGCGAGTCAGGGAGAGACGTATGCGAGCTGGAGGCTTCTCTGGGGCCTTGTGGGCACTACGGAGATCCATGGTGTAAATAGTGTTCTACAGAGGGGAATAATAAAGATGTCTTATAGAGTAGCAGTGTTTCTCCAACATCCTTACCCCTTTAGTTAGTATGCCAACTAGTATTACTCTGTCTAAACAGACACAGGAGAAGATACATTTAACATTAAACCATCCCACCTGTAGTAGAAGCCTTTTAGCTTTGGGTCCTCTCTTCCGGTACCCTAGAGCTCTGTCCTTTTGGTCTCTGGTGGAATGGTAAGGTCAATCAGTACAAGCAGGCATAGTTTACTATTACTACAGTACGGTGTATTAATACTACTACTACTACAGTGCTATGATATTCGTTAGCTAGGTAAGGCCTCTACAGTGTCTCATGGACTTACTTTTCCTCATAGGCCTGCACCAGACGCTGGTCCAAGATGTGCTCCTCTGGTTCCCATGTACTGTATCTGTACAAAGACATCGCCGTGGTTACTCATCCATCCAATAATACTCTGCCTGACTCATGGTCCTGGATTACTGGATATGATGATGACATCATAGAGATGATACTCACTTGGGGGGCCATCCCTTCCACTTCAATAGATATTCCACCTTCCCCTGTGACACAGAACGTTGGAGACAAACATCAATCAGGGAGAAAGAGGAGAGTGTGTGTGGGAGGATGTTAATGGTAATGTTGCTATGCTCACAGTCTACTCCAAGCACATAGATAAATAGCCTATAATAACTTTTGAAAATCAAGGAAATGCATGTCTTCTCATCTATATGATGTAATCATGTCATTACTGGTTAGTCAGATTCCAGATGACGTTACCCTATATAGCTTCTTGACTTTGACAGTTGCTAAATAGAATGACGTCATCCCACGAGCACACTGGTGACTTGAGAGAATTGGGAACGTCACGAGACTCCCCCCTACATACGCACACGCTCAGAACATTATACAATTAATATGTGAACTGGACCGTGATTAAAGACATGCACAACAATATTTGACAGAATGCAATGTTTTTCCCTATGTTACGGGGACAAGCAATTTTAACGGTTGATGAGCGCCTGCACGGACATTGACTCATGGACTTACGGAATCGAATTCACTTTTAATACAATGCAAGATCAACACTTACAAGGACTTCGTATCATACATGATGCTTGTCAAACGAGGCGGCCGCGGTTTGCGCCCTAATAACCCACAAACCTGTATCTGCCATTTCCTCAAGCGAAACTGCGTAGCTCTTCACAAATGCGCAATAATTGAATAACCCGTGGGCTATTCTTCTGCCAATGCACAAGACTGAATGCAATGTTTAGGTTCCGATATGATGCTTCCGTTAGGATAGACCACTGGCACCCGGAGTGTAAAGCGACTGCAACACGCTCCACGTTATGTTAAATTTAAAGAGATATTCCCCACTCTCACGCCCCCTTAAACGTTTATGTCAATGGATACTGGATATAAATAGACCACTGGTAAAGTGCTTTTCAATGTAGCCATCTGTGTTCCCTACTAAATATAGGGTACCCTATAATGGATATTCTCCTAAGTGCGTAAAATAGTCATTATCCAATTATGGTACATGCGTTTTATTTCCAATATGAACGCCTTACCTTTTTAACTCTTTTCTTGATTATTGATTCCACAGCAAACACTTGTTCACCAATCGCTGACAGCTCCATTGGTCCAATACAGAACGTTCTGCTTACTCTTTGAAATAAACTGATCTAGTAGAGATGAGAATAACCGCTGTTAGTTCAGCTCTGTCGCTACAAAGTAACTGTATAGGCTATGACAAATATCTAGAAGTCGTGTTTAAATTTTTTATTATCCTCCCCCAACCCTCCCTCTAGAAAGTGAGATTTGTTTTCGATTTAGTTCCAGATTAATTTCTCCATTCCACTCGATCTCTCCGTACGTACAGTGACTTCTCAAATCTGCGACACATCTGCACTGTTTGGCGCGTTCCCGTACTTCCAAACGCGCGCTCTTCGTTCCACAGTGTCAAAACAACGCTCGAGCGAAACGCCCGTAACATGGGTCCGCGCACGCAAATTACACTTAACAAGCAGTAGCAGGAAAACAAAGCAGGCAACGTAGGGTTTATTATAAATGCGCTCCATTTTCCATCCAAATTTGAACAATTGCACTCAAGAAATTAAGCCACATCCTCAGGTGTACATATAAAGTGCCATTACAAGCATTTTATTTTTGTGAGAAAAAAAAACTGAAAACAGTAACACAACCAGGACCCTTTAACAGAAGGGAGGTGGGTGGGATTGTCATGGCAAAACGCTAAATCCACTATGTCACTACTTACTGGTTTGAAAGGGATTTTCTACCGGTGAGTTTGGTTGCCCAACCTGAAGTCCCCTAGGGGCATCCCCAGACCAGCAACCTCATTGTTTTGTCTCATGATGTGTGACTGTTGCAAATGATTAAATTATCAGTTGAATGAATCATGTGATTGGATGCTCAGATGAATAGGAAAGCTTTTAGGATTGAGCCCACCAGGTGCAAAATTTAACAACCCCTCTTTTGGTAGACAATAATGTCTGCATCCTCTGTAAACAAGTTAAGGCCTTATCAAGTCTTAAATAATTCACAATATGTTGTTGTGATGATGATAAAGATCTATCAACCAAATCTCTCAAACAGCTGTCAAAAATTCTCAATTTCTAAACTAACAGGTCTTGGACTCTCAAACTTTCCCTTTTTCTTCTACACATCTATCGGACATACTTTCTCTCTCCATTACTCCCTCAACTGTCAACCTTTTCCCCTGACTCCACTTTACTTTTTGTGGACATTACCATTGTGGACTTTACCATTGTGGACATTACAGCCAAGGTATCTTCAGATAGATCCAAATCTAACATCAGTGCATTTCCAGCGAATAACTGGAAACCTTAATTAGCATTTGTACCAATTCCACAACTCTGTATATTTGGCTGGTGGATTTTTGCAGGTCATGAGTTTTTCTTGACCACATGATCTAACCAGAAAAAACTCTGGGCCCTGATTAGCCAAAAAAACAGGTGTGTGGCTTTTCCTGGTCAGGCCGCATGGTCAAGAACAAATCCTGGCTCTACCATGATACAATATATAGCCATTTGTCAATTAATTCATTAATACATTTTCATTGAACCTTTATTTATATAGCCATGTGTCAATACCTGGGTCTAACATGGCTTCAGCCAAGAGGATTTCTAATTTGAAGACATGAACTAGCAGAGTTTCCAACTAACAAACAGCTACATACACAGGTCCTCCTGTGCTATTGAGAAAACGTGCTTCTCACCAACTATATTACAGTCTATGTACACAATAGACACACCATGGAGTGCTTGGCATTCCATTGGTTGCTGTCATCATTAGCTCTGTGTTTGTACAAACTTTATTTATTTTTTTGGCAGGATTTAATGTTGTCCGGGTGAAAAAAATTTAATTGTGAGCAGTGACATGATCAGAGGAAGACAGACAGGTAAAGAAGAGATGTACACTGTCACAGTAGAGCAGAGAACGACAGAGAGACAGAGAGAGAGACAAAGAGAGACAGAGAGAGCGAGGACACAGAGAGAGAGAGCGAGGACACAGAGAGAGAGAGCGAGGACACAGAGAGAGCGAGCGAGGACACAGAGAGAGCGAGCGAGGACACAGAGAGCGAGAGAGAGCTAGCAAGTGCAAGAGTAACAGATGAATGGCTTGGAAACTGGAAACGTACAAAAAAAAAATAGTCATCAATATATATATAAAAACACAGAATCCCAAACACCAAACATAACGTTGTGTAGTGTGATTTCTTCATTACCTCCCTGTATTCATCGGTTTCCTTCATCGCTTCAGGTCTCATCAGCCAGAGTCCAGCAATGAGTGTGTGAGAAAAAAAAGTATGTCTGGTCGGTGTGCATCTGTGTGATTGGCTGAACACAACCCCACCTGCTCTTCAATCTGTCCCCTGATTGGACCATGTTATCCTGAGCAACAACTGGGAAAAGTCTAATCCGGTAGAGAAAAGGTTGCCGGGCACATTCAATCAACAGCCATCTGACCTCCATGTTTGGTGGACCTCCACCTCCTCAGACACCACCAATAGGAGCTCACCATTTTTCCCTCTAAGCTGGTAACGCAGGAACTTCCTGTTGTGTGGAGGGAATCGAAAGAACAGAAGGAAAATAAAGATGTCAGCTTGTTATTTATTAGAAGTTAGACAAGGATCAATCATCATTGTGGATGGCGGCCGTGGAAGTGATTATTATTTGGGAATGAGACTGACTTTGTATTACTATGTGGCAACACCTAGTGGAGACAATACAAATTACATTCTCTCTTGGCTGCACCACAATGTATGTAAAATGAACAACGCAAATAATGATGGACTCAATCTACTGACTGGTCAGGAAAACACACACACACACACACACACACACACACACACACACACACACACACACACACACACACACTACCTGAGCTCATCAGGGTTTCCGATGGTATGTGGGCTACGTAGTTTGGAGTCGAGGTTGTAATAGACTCCACCCACCTCCCGCACCCCTATCCAGTGCTGGCGTTTGAGTGGCAGGCGCAGCGGACCCCAGCGCAGATTGGACGGGACGTTCAAGATGAAGCCCGTTACGTTGGATAGCGCAATACTGCCCACATCCCTGCAGGAACACAATACACAAGTCAATAAAGAGCTCCCGAGTGGTGCAGCAGTCGAAGGCACTGCATCTCAGTGCAAGAGTCGTCACTACAGTCCCTGGTTCGAATCCAGGCTGAATCACATTCGGCCATGATTGGGAGTCCCATAGGGTGGCGCACAATTGGCCCAGCGTCGTCCGGGTTTGGCCGTCATTGTAAATAAGAATTTGTTCTTAACTGACTTGCCTAGTTAAATAAAGGTTACACAATCACAGACTTCCATGAGTGGATTTTCAGTAGCTACTCTAATGTTGTAAATCCATGATGATGTCTGTGGGGTAAGTTAAGCCACCCCTTGTTTCTAGATATCTATACACAAACTTGATCATGTGACCAAATATTTATGAAGAGGTCATCATTTCATGCCATCTGTGAAGGAATAAACCACATGGGAAAAGTGATAAGCAAGTTATGTCCGAAGAAAAGATTTTCACAAATTGGAATGACTTTGATGCTTGTATTTAAACCAACGTAGATACTTCTATGACTGTTCTATACATCAGTTGGGGTCTCTATAAGCAACATTATGAGGTCCTTAACATTGCATGAACATGCAACCTTGTAGCTGTGTGGGCTAATATAGCCAAAATGTTTGCCTTGGGATAAATTGAGTAATTGGCCACCATACCCCATACAAATAATGATTACATTTAGTCAGTTCTATGCATAATATGTATAGTAGTATAGTATTTTTGCAATGTGTCATGCTTATTAACTCAAGATCATCATGCCTGTGTTTACAAACGGAAAACAAGCAGGGGTCTAGCCCCTCTTAAGGTTCTTGAAAGAAGTAGCCAAGGAAGTGAGAGAAGGGAAGAAGTCCATTGGAGCAGCAGCAAGGGATGAAACAAGTTGACTGAATGACACTGAAGAGGTACATTGACAAAAAAGAAAACAGCGGAGGCACAAGGTCTTATCTGATGACATGGAATCTGAACATGATAAACATATTCGGAATTTTGCGGACCAGTTTCATGGGCTTAGTAGCCTCTAATGCAGAGAACTTTCCTACAAATTGGCACATTTAAACAACATCCCTGTCCCAGACAACTGGTCAAGAAATGGAACAACATCCCTGTCCCAGACAACTGGTCAAGAAATGGAAGGGTAAGTCATATTGAACGGAGAGATCTATATCTGAATGTAGGAATATATTCAAGATATACACAGTGTACAAAACATTAGGAACACCTTCCTAATATTGAGTTGCACCCCTCCCTTTTGCCCTCAGAACAGCCTCAATTTGTCAGGGCATGGACTCTACAAGGTGTCGAAAGCATTCCACAGGGATGCTGGCCCATTTTGGCTCCAATGCTTCCCACAGCATTGTCAAGTTGGCTGGATGTCCTTTGGGTGGTGGACCATTCTTGATACACATGGGAAACTGTTGAGTGTGAAAACCCAACAGCGTTGCAGTTCTTGACACACTCAAACCAGTGCACCTGGCACCTTCTACCATACCTTGTTCAAGAGCATTTTAAACTTTTGTCTTGCTCATTGACCCTCTGAATGGCACTCATACACAATCCAGGTCTCAATTGTCTCAAGGCTTAAAAATCATCTACAAATCCTCCCCTTCATCTACAATGATTGAAAGTGTATTTAACAACTGACATCAGTAAGGGATCAAGTTTTCACCTGGACAGTCTGTCATGGAAGAGTGTTCCTAATATTTTGTACATTATAATATATTGAATATATCAAAGGGGGCTGCGGAGGGGAGAACGGCTCATAATAATGGCCGGAACGGAGCAAATTGAATGGCATCACACACCTGGAAACCATGTTTTATACCATTCCACTGATTCCGCTCCAGTCATTACCATGAGCCCGTTCTCCCCAATTAAGGTGCCACCAACCTCCTGTAAAATATACCACACACCCATTCCATGAAATCAACTTTGACCTACCAGCCCCATCACCCACTTACCCCTAGCTATGTTTTCAAAACTGTAATGTTTACATGAATTCTGATTATTTCCAGGGATACACAACATCCTGAAATATATGTTATCTTTGTTAGAAAGAACCTTTGCCTTGACGTAGTGATGCTAAATGTAAAAAAGGACTTAACTTACGCCACTCTCCCCTATGAATGCACTGTACTTATGTCGCAATCGGTTTCGGTAGCTGTTTGGGTAATTATGAGTAGCTGCCATGTGCTCGACAGGGATTCAGAATGAAGAGGATACGTAAGGAAGTCTTCCTCTTTCCACTCTATAGCTGGCGTACGGCCAGTGATTGAAGTGAACTAAATTGAGCACTGCTGAGTCGACTAACATAGTTGCAGACAACACACGCACCAAAAAGGGAGAGGAGTAAACAAGATAGAGAACACAAATGAGCATAGCATTATGGTTCCAAAAGCTCAGTGGGTTGGAATGGTGCTTGTTGTGGATTTGAAAACCTCTGCATGGGCCACGTACATCGTTTTGGATAAAAATGTTAAATGACTAGATAGGGAAGAAGGCCATATAGCTTTGATGAGAACAGAGGTATACCTTCTTTTATCCCACCAGACAGCCTCATATCCTCGGGTCTGAAGAGCGGCCATAATGACATTCACGTCATAGTTCCCATTTCCAAGCATGCTCTTCTTTTGGGGGGTTACCAGAGTGCCGGGAGAGAGTCTGTGGAGAGGGACAAGAGAGCGATGAGGACAGAAGAAGCAAGAGAGAAAAAAGTTGAGAAAGGTAAAGAGAGAGATGCAGAAGGTAGAAAGAGATGCAGAAGGGGGGAGAAAAAGAGAGAGGGGGTGAAAGAGGAAAGGAATTTCAGAAATATCTCCCCTAGAGGACACAACTTTAACCACCCACCTCTGGTAGATGTCCTGGAGAGTATCCCTGCTGAAAGCTGCCCCATCCTGGAAGACGTTATTGAGCGCGTGCAGAGCACACAGCTCCCGCCGCTGCTTCTCGTGGTAGATGGGCGGTGGAGGCGTGGCCGGAGGGGTGGAGAGAGCATGCTCTCCCAGGTCTGACCTCTCCCCCCCCATCCCTCCCCGCACCACCACCCCCACCCCTTTCTGCTTGCTCAGCTTCCATGGCATACAGCCCAGGTCCTGTAGCCCCCCTCTTGCCCTCCCCTTCCCAGAACATGGAGCACTCCCCATCACCCTGTTGCTACGCTGACACGACTAGCATCATAATGGCAACCTTTCAGTTGCTGTAGGGGCGAGTGTGTGACAAGGGAAGGGGGAGGTGGGTCTACTGGATGACACTGAGGGGGGCCAGGTCACTTCAACTACACCTGCTGTTTCAAAAGGGACGATTGGAAGAAAAGAAAAGAACTGCTGGCAAACAGTGTTCAAGTTGAGTGAGGAGGCCCAAATTGAATGTGAACAAAAAGTTGGGTGTGTAGACATTGATATTCCAGTTGCTTCAGTATAAAATTAGAATGAACCACAAGGATCATCTAAGGAAAAATTAGCAAGAGAAGCAAGAGTATGAGTCTCTTTTTTCAACTTCCTCCATTCTGATGTGTGTCATCGTAACTTTTTTATGAGCACCTCAAGTGTCATGAGAGCATAGGAGTTAATTCCATTTCTAGAGAGCCCAGAGGACCACGGCTCCACCACAGAGTTTGCTCCAGTGGAAAAGATGAGGGACCTGATACAGGAGGCTCTGTGACATGTAGACAGACAGACGACTTCTTAAGAAAACAGCTGAGGGAGGAAGAGGCAGAAATCCATGTTTAGAGGTTGTCACCTAAATAAATGTCATGCTGAAATAACAATTTAGGGATAACTATGTGTTTTTCTAAAGCGTCTTTTCAGTAGTGGTCAACAGGAAGGAACACAAGACAGAGTAAACATTTATACTAACAGCTGACTCGATAAGAGCGGCAGGCTTGTGGCATCACAGTAAACTGATAACTAGACAACAGGCGTAAGAGTGTCTTAGTATTATTTAGTATTCTGTAAAACAAGTGATATTTACAGATTAGCGAAATATGTCAAATCTACCTGATATTCAAATCCATCGCTCTAACTAAAATCCAGTCGAACAGGAAGGCAGCTGCAAAGACTAGATGTTCCTTCTATGGCTGGCTGTACGTGCCATTTGTTTGATAGCATAAACATGGATGCGAAACCATTCATATTTAGTATATTTATCTGTTGCCACTTACCTTCCGATTCATGCGATACTGTAGTATGGTTGTCATAATCCTGGTTAAATTAAATGTTTCGCCTCTTTTCCTGGGGTTGTTTAGTCCTTTGTCTTTAGCACCTTTTCCTTGTCGCGCCGTATATGAGCATGCGCAAAACGTCAATAGCTTGTTTGCTTGTCATAGCTTGCGTCAGTCAGCACTATCTGCGAACTGTAGTCCCTCCACTCCCTCGAGACTCAAAAAAACTAAATCTAGGGTTTAGTTATCTAAAAATGGGTTGAGACCAAACATTTATTTTATGCAAAAACATCCGCAAATTGAATGAACGTTTATAAGGGCTCTTTTGACTTGCAGTTACACTAGCAAGAAATACAGTCCGAGTCACTGCACTTATTTGGACGAAACTTTAATACTTAAAAAAAAATGAAACCATGGGAGGAATGTAGTAGACAGACAAGAGTGTGTGCAAGAAAACAAGTAGTGTACATGAAGGCAAATTGACATGGATTAAATACTGTTCAATAACAGCAGTACTGTAAGAACATGATATTGATTTTACAAAATGTACCCAACAAGCCCATGCTAAGTCTGACATACTTAACAATACATGCAGAGACAGTGACATCATGAGGATCAATTCCTCAAAGACAATAACAAACCCAGAATCCAAGAATGACAAAAATAAGTCAACAAAACGCACCTATACCAAAAATGAAGTATTACTCTTTAACTCTCAATACTCCTGTCCGAGTTTCCGTGCCAACACAGAGGCCATGTCCATCAGCAGTTCCTCCCTGACTTGGTTCTCCCTTTTCTGCAGCTCGTGGGTGTAGTGTCCCCTCAGTGCCCTCATCTCTGCCAGCCTCTCCAGCAGCCCCCTCGCCAGCTCCCTTCTATCCTCCACCGGCTTGTCTGGGTTGTTGTCCACAAGCTCAGCCCTCTGACCACACAGATACAGAGCAGTTCTGAGGCCTCCAGCATCATCCTCCAGAAGCTGGGCTAGCGTGGAGCCCGGACCCAAACAGTCCGCATGGGTGAGGACAATGAGGATGTGGCCCGTGGCACTCTCTCCGACCAGCTCCAGGAGGGCCCTGGTGGCACTAGCAGCATCCTGGTCCACCCCATCTCCAGAGCCAGGGGTCTGGAGCACCAGCAGGAAGGCATGTGGGCCTGGGCTGGCCAGCTGCAGGCTGCGGAGGGTCTCAAAGGCTCTCTTACTGTCACCCAGAGATGGACCCAGGAGGTCTGGGGTGTCGATTATGATCAGCTCTCTCCTGTCCACCACCACCCTCCGCTTGGTACATTCCATCACAGCCGCCAGGGACCCCCCAACCTGAGGGAGGCTGCAGCCAACCAGGGCATCTGCAAGGGAGGTCCGACCTCCACCGGGAGGCCCCGTAAGGATGAGCCTCAGCCCAGGCTCTATGGAAATAGGGCTGGGAGAGGGCTCTGTGCCTGGGGGACTGTCACTAGAAGCCCCTGAAAAATAAATAGACATGAGTGGAACAGTTAATTCAATGAATGGAGAGTGTTTTGTGTCATGATTTCATCAAGTGCTTGTTCTATTATTAAGGAAAACAACCCACAAGACTAAAGGACAGTTGATAGGATGTTTTTGTGTGCACGAATACAGACGCAGCAAGGAACATAATAGAAATGTCTAATTTCCTCTTTCAGTTTGCTTACAGATTCCACACATTGCGTCACATTTGATAGTGAACCTGAGAGGAACTGTATGGGAAACTAAATTACACATACAGTACCAGTACCAAAAGTTGACACCTACTCAGTCAAGGGTTCTTTATTTTTACTATTTTCTACATTATAAAATAAATAGTGAAGACATCAAAACCATGAAATAACACATATGGAATAATGTAGTAACCAAAAAAAGCCAAACAAGTCTAAAAATATTTCTGATTCTTCAAAGTAGCCACCCTTTGCCTTGACAGCTTTTCTCACTCTTGGCATTGTCTCAACCAGCTTCATGAGGTAGTCACCTGAAATACATTTCAATTAACAGGTGTGAAATGTTCAGATTTGTGGGATTTCTTTCCTTCTTAATGCGTTTGCGCCAATCAGTTGTGTTGTGACAAGGTAGGGGTGGTATTCAGAAGACAGCCCTCTTTGGTAAAAGACCAAGTCCATATTATGGCAAGAACAGTAGTTCAACTAAGCAAAGAGAAATGATAGACCATCATTACTTTATGACATGAAGGTCAGTCAATACGGAACATTTCAAGAACTTTGAACATTTGCAAAAACCTATCAAGAGCTGTGATGAAACTGGCTCTCATGAGGACAGCCACAGGAAAGGAAGACCCAGAGTTACCTCTGCTGCAGAAGATAATTTCATTAGAGTTACCAGCCTCAGATTGCAGGCCAAATTAACGCTTCAGAGTTCAAATACCAGACGACATCTCAACACCAACTGTTCAGCGGAGACTGCGTGAATCAGGCCTTCATGGTCGAATTGCTACAAAGAAACCAATACTAAAGGACACCCATAAGAAGAGACTTGCTTGGGCCAAGAAACACGAGCAATGGACATTAGACTGGTGGAAATCTGTATTTTGGTCTGATGAGTCCAAATGTTAGATTTTTGGTTCCAAATGCCATGTCTTTGTGAAATGCAGAGTAGGTGAACGGATGATCTCCACATGTGTGGTTCCCACTGTGAAGCATGGAGGTGGTATGATGGTGCTTTGCTGGTGACACTGTCAGTGATTTATTTAGAATTCAAGGCACACTTAACCAGCATGGCGACCACAGCATTCTGCAGCTATACGCCATCCCATCTGGTTTGCACTTAGTGGGACTATCATTTGTTTTTCAACAGGACAATGACCCAACACACATCCAGGCTGTGTAAGGGCTATTTAACCAAGAAGGAGAGTGCTGCATCAGATGACTTTGCCTCCACAATTACCCGACCTTGACCCAATTGAGATGGTTTGGGAGGAGTTGGACCGCAGAGTGAAGGAAGAGCAGCCAACAAGTGCTCAGCATATGTGGGAACTCCTTCAAGGCTGTTGGAAAAGCATTCCAGGTGAAGCAGGTTGAGAGAACACCAAGTTTTTGCAAAGATGTCAAGGCAAAGGGTGGCTACTTGGAAGAATCAAAAATATATGTTGATTTGTTTACTACATGATTCCATGTGTTATTTCATAGTTTGAAGTCTTCACTACTACCCCAATGTAGAAAATAGTAAAAAGAAAAGAAAAACATTTGAATGAGTAGGTGTCCAAACTTTTGACTGGTACTGTATAAAGGAACAGAACTTGCAATTAACTAGAGAAGGGAGAAAAGAGAGGGAGAACCTTACCAGAGTTGTTTTGAATGATAACAGTGAACCCGCTGAGTTTTGTGAATGAAGCTGATAGACGAACAAAACCATATCAATACATTATCAACACTTTTAGAGTTATGAATCAAAGACATTATCATTTAGAAGGTGGGTGGATATTAGCAATCTCTTACCAACTATAAACCTCCAAATACGCGACAGCCACTTCAGTAAGTACTGTAAGCCTGACACACAAAGACAAAATTAACAAATCATTAACCACCACATCATACATTATTCTATAATTACCTAAAACCTGTGATGGCAATCAATTCATCTACTGTACATTTACATTCCGATGAGTTTAGTAAACATGTTAATGAATATTTTCCTGAGTGTGGGTTTTGATAAGGGAAAAATTGTGACAGTACGTACTACGAAGAGTTCCCATCAGGTGGCTCACCCAACCCCACAGTGAGGACACACCTAAAACAGAGGCAATAATATTTAGTTTAAAATAGGATTTAATCAAGACATTAAATTGAATCTGTTGCTCAGATGAAGATATGCAGGCGGAATAATGCAATAGGGTTCAAGGTTCAACCTCCAGGCATGATGACATACCAGTGAGTGTGCAGAAGAGATGGATGGGCCATCTTATCAGAGCTGGGAGGGCTGCAGCGGACCAAAGAGATAAATTAACTCACTCAGTATCAAACAAAATTCTATTTACGGTGGCATAACAAATTGATTATAAAGCAAATCAGATGCACAACACCAGCTGATGTTAAAACCATACAGTCAGTCCCCAGATGGGAGAGAGGATCATCTTACAGATAAGACAACATTATGGAAGTCAAAAAAGCATTTGCTGAAATAGTACTGTTGTGGTGTAAGGTGGTGTAAGGCTCCTGACCCTGTGAGAATCTGTAGAGGAGATAGCCCACCACAGTGAGAGCTCCTGTCAAAACACTGTTGAAGTCCAACCACAGACCTGCGGGGAAAGATTAGTGAAGCATGAGACTGATCAATGTTCTTTACTTGTCAGGAGTTTAACCTTTAACCCAAATACATTTTGAATCGGGGTATTTTTTGTTCTACATTTATAAACTGGGTTTACCAGCTTGGAACACCTTTGTGTTTTGTATTGATTTTAGTCTAAATGCGTTATTGTATATATTTATAATATGTATCCTACATTTCGGACTCAACGGTCTCTACAAAGACTGAAACAAATAAAATAAAACTCCGGTCGGCATGTTACACAGACCGAGCAAATGTCGGTATGATACTTGTTACTTTTACATCTCGGACGGATAGGATAACAGTTAAATTTATCGGATGTGAATATCCTTCTTACCAGTGCTATCATCTCCACAGTAGATTGAGGTACAATCGCTGTCCGGTTTGCAGTCGCACTGGTCCATATTAACAGGTAAACCCGGTCCGTATGCTACTGGCCAAAACCAAAGCGCCATCTCTCGTTACGTGGTACTTTGAGGAGTCGTCGGAACAAAGGTGTTCTTTATTGTAGCTGAATGAGCGATATAATGCAGTATGTATGGAACTGAGACACTCCTTTTTTCTAATCATACAAGTAGGACAGGAAATAAAGGTAACTTCCAAAATAAAGGAAACACTTGAGTAAATGAGGATATATAAATTATATTAAAAGCAGGTGTTTCCAAACAGGTGTGGTTCATGAGTTACTTAAGCAATTAACATCCCATCATGCTTAGGGTCATGCAGAAAAATGCCCATTATTTTAGCTATCATGGCAAGAAGAGACCTCAGTAGCTAGGTTTTCATCCAATTGTCGACAAATTTAATGCAAATATTCTAACAAATCTATGCGCTTTTTCCCACCAAACTGACTTGTGGATAAAAATCAGTGATGACATTGCACACTTTTTCAAGTACATTTTAATGTACTCTGGTCTTTGCATATGCAATCTAGCCAACAATTTGCAGATACAGATATAGGCTATAGTCTACACATGTTGATATAATAATTGTAAGAATAATTGTATTTGTCAAATGGCAGCCAAACATCGAACATGTCACCAGAATAAGACCCTCGATATTTATTGGGAAGAGGCATCAAGCTCATCACCATGCACATTCACCACCCTCTAGTTTATCATAACTTATTTCATCTGTAGCTTAATAAACTGCATGCTTTCCCGAGTCATAGTGGGAGGACTTCACAACATATCATCCCATGACTCAAAGTTTACTTGATATGATGGTTCTTACACTCACTGATCTAAAATATAACTGCAGCATGTAAAGTGTTGGTCCCATGTTTCATGAGCTGAAATAAAAAAATCCTAGTAATGTTCCACACTCACAAAAAGTTCCTCAAAAATGGTATGCACAAATACGTTTAAATCCCTGGTAGTGAGCATTTCTGCTATGCTAAGATGATAGATCCACCTGACAGGTGTGCCATATCAAGAAGTTGATTAAATAGCATGATCATTACACAGGGGCACCTTGTGCTGGGGACAATAAAATACCACTCAAATGTGCAGTTTTATCACACAACACAATGCCACAGATGTCTCAAGTGAGCATGCAACTGGCATGCTTACTGCAGGAATGTCCACCAGAGCTGTTTCCATAGAATGTAATGTTAATTTCTCTACCATAAGCCGCCTCCAACATAGTTTGAGAATTTGGCAATAAGTCCAACCGGCCTCACAACCACAGACCACATGTAACCACACCAGGCCAGGACCTCCACATCCGGCATCGTTTTAGACCAGCCCATCTAGACAGCTGATGAAACAGAGGAGAATTTCTGGTCTGTAATGAAGTCCTTTTGTGGGGAAAAACTCATTCTGATTGGCTGGCCCAGGCCCACCCATGGCCTCTGCCCAGCCATGTGAAATCCATAGATTAGTGCATAATGAATTTACAAATTAATTTTATTGACTTCATTATATGAACTGTAACAATTAACAATTGTTAATTGTTGCATTTTTATTTTTTGTTCAGTATAGTTCTTTAAAAAAAAAAAAAATCAGTACATGGGACTTTAACCCATCAGCACAGGCTTTTATCTGCAACAAGTCAATTTGATGGAAAATGCACATATTGTTTTTATGCAGAATTAAGAATATTCACCTGAAAATCTGTTGCCAATTGGATGGAAACCTAGCTAGTGATTTTGAAAGAGGGGTCTCGAAGGTACATAGGGGGTTTAAAGGGTGTGTGTGTGTCAACCTTATGAAACACTTATGGAATATTCTGGAGTGGAGCCGGAGACAGCGTTTACCACCATCAACAAAACACCAAATTATTGAATTTGTCATGGATTCGCATCCCCCCAAAAGTGTTCCAGACACTTGTACAATCAATTCCAAGGCGCATTGAAGCTGTTCTGGCAGCTCGTGACGGCCCAACGCCCTATTAAGACACTATGTTGATGTTCCCTTTACTTTGGCAGTTACCTTTATGTTCAAAAATTGCAGACAAGTAAAATTTGAAGCAATTACAGACAATTATATAAATGGTTCCTTTAAATTTTTTATTAAAGTTTAAAACATGTAAAGAAACAATATTATTCTAGCAACACAAATGAGAAACTTTCCATTTTAAGTACAGTGATATATCTCAGATTAGAAACCTTAAAATGGAAGCCCAAAGATAGACCAATAATCCTGCGATCTAGTGCCTCTGACCAGAATATCGACAGCGTAGATGTCAACATATTTTGACATCTACGCCTCATTTGGTGAGCTGTGCAGTCAGGGCGTCTATTAGCTCCTGTTTCTTGGTCCCTGTGACCTTCACCCCAAACTGCTTACAGGCGTCCTTCAGCACGGGCACCGTCAGTTTACCCAGGTTGCCTTTCTGTACGTGACCCCTCAGCTCGTCCTCAGACATCTCCACCTTGGGCTTCTTTTCTGTGCCGCCTGCCGCCTCAGCTGAACACACACAGGGCTAGGATGTTACAACAACCAGTATTTCAATAGTGAGACTGCCAGCTACTACTCTGTTCTTTCTTACCCCAAGGGCCAGACCAAAATCTCCCCTACAGGACACAAAGCAAGTAAACCATACACCACAATATAGTTCATACAGAACTCACCTGGTTTGCGTTTGGGTGCAGTCTTGCCCTCTGGGTTGTAGTCAGCAGGGTACACCAGATCTCTGAACTCCTGAGCCAGGGAACCAAGACGCTGGTCAATCATATTCACATTGGGCACTGAGAGAGGGAGAGAGAGAGAAAGATAAGGAGAGATTGAACAGAAAGAATGGACGAGAAAAAGCAAGCTTGAGCACTGCTAAAAAAGAAGCATGTGGGCTAATCAGGAGCATATGGTGTGTGTGTATTCATCTTACTGGTGAGATCCTCTATGTGCTCCGGGGCCATGAGATCTAAAGCCAAGGCTTCCAGGTTCCTGTAGTGCTGCTGGAGGACTGGGTTCTCAAACGCATCACTCCTGGAACACAGGAAGAGCACCACAGACAACACAGGAATGGGAATCTCGACTCATTCTAGGACGTTTACAATAGTGTTCCCCTTGTTTTCTGCTATGCTTTCACTGTAATGTTTTATGCTTTAACTCTTTTCAAAATGTGAATCCTGGTATGAAATAATAATGTTTAGTATTCACTGTAATAAAAGGGCCGTACCTGTATTTGAAGCGCAGCTTGTGTACTATCTCCTTCATCTTGTCCACCTGAGACTCGGAGGCCGTGGGGAGCTGAGGAGTGTCCAGGGTACGAATGTCATCCGCGTAGGGCAGGAAGATGCCATGGAAGCCTGAGGCAAACACACACGTCATTACAATTAGTCTGAACGTTTAAAAGTATTTTAATTGTGTGGTATTTGTGCAAGACCACGGCTGCAGTGGGACCCAATGACTGTACCTGGAGCCGCAATCTGGGCCTGGCCATCATCCACCTCCTCTTTTTGGGGCACCAGCGCTAAGAAGCGCGGGGGAGAGTTACGAATCCGTGTATATTTACACAGAGCAAACACGTTCCTCACACTACACCTGCGCAGCAACGCTGTGAACACACAGGCACTCCCTGGGATGGAAAAACAGGACATGGTGAAAAAGGGGTTAAAGTTGGAACTCAAAATGGAACTTGGAGGATGAACATGGGCTGACGTTTCCCAGATTACAGTTTGACTTGTAGTTATGTTTTCAACTGTCACCGTTTCTCTTCCCATCATAGTGACAGGTTCACACACACCTGTGACCATTTCCTCCTCTGGGTAGATGAAGACAGCAGATCTGAGGTGGTGGTGCAGTTTGAGACGCTCCATGGGCTTGAACCCAATCAGCTCCAGACCCGGGTCAGAAAACTTCTTTATCACATCCACCTCGTCTTTCTCCATCACTATCTGCCTGCCTGCATACACCTATACAACACACAAAAAAAATCATACTTTCTTTTTTTATACCCCTTGTTCGTGATATCCAAATTGGTAGTTACATCCCATCGCCCGTACAGACTCGGGAGAGGCAAAGGTCGAGAGCCGTGCATCCTCCGAAACAACCCAGCCAAGCCGCACTGCTTCTTGACACAATGCACGCTTAACCCGGAAGCCAGCTGCACCAATATGTACACCTGGCTACCGTCAGCATGCATTGTGCTCGGACCGCCAAAGGAGCGCTATGGGACAGGAACATCCCTGCTGGCCAAATCCTCCCCTAACCCGGACGACACTGAGCCAACTGTGCACCGCCCCATGGGTCTCCCAGTTGCTGTGCCGGCTGCAACAGAGCCTGGACTTGAACCAGGATCTCAAGTGGCACAGCTAGCACTGCGATGCAGTGTCTCAGACCACTGCGCCACTCGGGAGGCCCATACTTTCTTTGATACACTTTAAATATATATTTATTTGGTTTGATTTGAGATTCCCACTTAGTTACCTGAACCCTCTTGGTGTCGCTGGGGAGCAGCAGACTGCCCGTCTGTGTGTGGTAGAGGCGTGTCTTGGTGCGGACGGGCTCGTTGTTGTCTCTGTAGAGCTTGATGGCGTTAGGCTTCCTGGCCTGTAGGGCCGTGATGTACACACCCACTGCCACGTTCATCCCTTCCCCCAGACACAGATTCAACCTGACACAGAGGACAAGAGATGAGCCATCAGCAACCAGAGCCCTATTGAGTTTTGTTAAACATTTGTAACATCTAAACATGTCCTATAAGAACACAGTCTAGAAGAAAAAGAAACGCACACCTATTTAGACGAGGTGCTGGCTAGCGGAGTAGAAAACTTGAAAATAAAAGAGAGCCACACACTCTAGGAGCTCAGGTGCAAAACTTTAATGACCAACTTTTCAACAGCCAAGCTATCTTCATCAGGGTATAATCACAAACACTGCGGGATGACTCATTTATATAGTGTCAAAAGACACAGCGCCACGCCTATACAATGAGGGAAACAGTGCTGGGCTGTGCTCTGTACCTTGCGACCGATCTCTTCTTCATCTCCTTGGCTCTGACCCTCTTCTGGAGGTCCTCCAATTTCCCACAAGGCTCCATCTGCAGGCCCAGCTCAGCCTCGTCCTCGGGGGGGCTCACCACGTCACAGAAGAAGAGCGAGACGTCGAACCCACCTGGCTTCATCAGATGCATAAGGTCTATCACCACACCTGTGAGTGACAGAGAGTTCACTGATCCAACACTGTTTGTGATAAACTAAACATTTTGCAAGACCAATATGTATTTCCAGCCCCTTTCAAACCCCTTCAACCCTGTTACATCAAGGAGGCCAACTGCCATAGAACATACATAGTTGTATCTCTATCTCTTTGACAACTGCCTTCCCCCTTTCTCCAGACCCACCGGTCTCTTTGAGGTCGCTAGCCTTGGTGCGGGCCTGGCGGTCGCGCTCGCTGTCTCCCCCATGTGGTGTGTCTCGGCAGGTGAAGATCATGAGGCGTTTGTGGGAGAGCCGAAGCTTGATGTCACTGTAGAGGTTGGAGCAGCACCACAGCGCCTCACCCAGGTTGGTATTCCCACTACCCATGGTCTCTCCTGCCACCTGGGCACCCTTCTCCCCACGCAGCCCATCCACATCCTGCACCCGACGGGCACCTAGAGGAGAGAGAGATGGGAGGAGATAAAAGAAAAGGTTAGACAGAGAGATAGGTGAGGAGGAAGGGTAAAGATAAGCAGATTGGAGATACACAGAGAGAATAATAACAAATGTTCAAATGGGTTCCAGAAGAATCCAAGACTCGATCAAAACACACACTGAAACTGCAGGCCAGGGGGACATACCAGGTAAGTCCAGGTCGTGGTAGATATAGACATGTTTGAAACTGTTCCTGGGGTTCTTGCTCTGTTCCGTCCCATAGAACACTAGAGCCACCAGGTCCTTGTCACTGCTGATTATTTTACTGGTGTAGACGCTGCGGACACACTGGGGAGGGAGAGTAGCACAATACAATAAAACACTGTCAGAGGGTTAAGTAGGACCACAGAGATCAAGAGAGGAGTGGGAAAGGGCCATCAGTCATGTCACTTCTCACGGTGCTAAGAGTTCAGTCATTTTCATCATGTCTGAGATAAGGAGAGAAACAGAGAGGCAGGGGAGGGGGTGAAGAAAGGACAGGAAAGGGTAAGGGAAAACAGAGAGGGAGTTAGAGACAGTGAGAGAGAATGACTACCTGCATGGTCATGTCAAATGGCGAGGGCTCTTCATCCTCCCCCATGATGAACATCTCCTTGGAAGCATCCACCAGAAACACCAGGCTGTCACGGCCTGTGCTCTTGTAGTCCACTGTGGAGGGGGATTACATTACATATGCTAACCCCCATTCTATTCAGAATTGATCCATTCAATCACCATCAATGTTGGTCTTACCTCCAGACTCATCCCTTTCCTCTCCATCCACATCTTCATCCTCATGGTGGTAGTCGTTCCACTGTGCCATTGAGGCATGCACTAATCTTGCCCTTAAAATAACAAGGAAACAAACGCATATGCACACACAGTGTGAGAGAACTGTGGTTGTTATAAAACTCTGATCAGGTAATACCAGATGATGTCAGGTTCAATTTAATGTGGCACTCCAGTCGCCTTTTGGGTAAGTGGCTAGTTAGTTCTTGAGAACTCAAGGAGGGTATACCCACTATACAGTTTCCCCCCTTTTGGGTTCTTAGCTGATAGTATGGACCACAGCTACTCCCCCTCCCCATGTGAACCACAATCCCGACGCTCTGTTTACTCCCGAAACTCTAAACGCAAATACGCCACTTGCGAAAAGGTTTTGTAAACCTTTGGAGTGTAACTTTTATATATGCGATAAATAATATTTAAAATACAAAACACACACTTTTGCTGTGCAGTTTAGCAAAGCTCCACCCGGCTGTTTTCACACACCGCCTCAGCTACGATATCTCCATTATACCAATACGTTCCACATTTCCGGTGTTTCTTAAAAATACAGCCGTGTGCAACTTTCAAAACTGCATGCGGTAAGTCTTCTGTATTTGATTATCCCCCCCACACACACTTATATTCAAGTTAAGTTCCAAATGTTTCCAAAACTGTATCCAGCACCTGCATTTGCGTTTAGACAGAACATTTGGGGGAGCGTCGGGGAATAGGCAGCAGACAACTTTTTGAATATAATATAATCACAGTTTCTAAACGGTATATGGTTATCTTGGCATCCACTTATCAGCATACATAAGAATGCACTCTCATTTAAACTATACAGACGAATGAAAGCATACCTTATGGCCGAGTGTATGATGTTACAAATGTGATTTCGTTGGAAATAGTTAGCTACAAGCCTTGTTTTGTCTTGATGCAGGTGTTGATATCAGACCGTAGTTGTGTTTAATTGCGTCGTCAGTTGCGACGTGAACGCGCATTACTTTTTCTATGGTGAAAATGTTCGTGGGTTCATGTAAAGCTAAATGTGCATAGTGCCATCTACTGCGCGATTGAGGTTGAGACGATCTATGAAACAAATATCGTCAAAATATTTTTCATATCAATCGTAAACTCACTTGCACAAACACAAGATTTCTTAATTTTATGACGGATTCTTGCGTACATTTCACAATGTTTTATCAGACGCTTTAACGATGTAGGTCGTCACCGTCAACTGTTTGAAGCTAGCCACAATAAGGATTGTGGAATTTGCAGTTTCCCTTCAAAATAATATTCCCCCATTGAAACATGCAAATGAATACAAATAGTGGAATAAAACCTATTTGGACTAGATGCCAAACAAGGTTGGATGTTTTTATATACATTCAAAAAAGACAATAAGTAGTTAATTTGACACAAAAAAAGTAAAGAATCAGTTGAAATCGCACTGTGGATGTAATTAGACTTCCGTATTGCATTGGGGGCATACTTATAATAAGCACTATCAAATCACATTTTTTATTTTATTTTTTTATTTCACCTTTATTTAACCAGGTAGGCAAGTTGAGAGCAAGTTCTCATTTACAATTCCGACCTGGCCAAGATAAAGCAAAGCAGTTCGACACATGGTGTAAAACAAACATACAGTCAATAATACAGTAGAAAAATAAGTCTATATACAATGTGAGCAAATGAGGTGAGATAAGGGAGGTAAAGGCAAAAAAAGGCCATGGTGGCGAAGTAAATACAATATAGCAAGTAAAACACTGGAATGGTAGATTTGCAGTGGAAGAATGTGCAAAGTAGAAATATAAATAATGGGGTGCAAAGGAGCTAAATAATAAATAAATAAATACAGTTGAGGAAAAGTTAGTTGTTTGGGCTAAATTATAGATGGGCTATGTACAGGTGCATTAATCTGTGAGCTGCTCTGACAGCTGGTGCTTAAAGCTAGTGAGGGAGATTAGTGTTTCCAGTTTCAGAGATTTTTGTAGTTCGTTCCAGTCATTGGCAGCAGAGAACTGGAAGGAGAGGTGGCCAAAGGAGGAATTGGTTTTGGGTGTGACCAGAGAGATATACCTGCTGGAGCGCGTGCTACAGATGGGTGCTGATCAGTGAGCTGAGATAAGGGGGAATTTACCTAGCAGGGTCTTGTAGATGACCTGGAGCCAGTGGGTTTGGCGACAAGTATGAAGCGAGGGCCAGCTAATGAGAGTGTACAGGTCGCAGTGGTGAGTAGTATATGGGGCTTTGGTGATAGATTGCATCCAATTTATTGAGTAGGGTATTGGAGGCTATTTTGTAAATGACATCGCCGAAGTCGAGGATCGGTAGGATGGTCAGTTTTACGAGGGTATGTTTGGCAGCATGAGTAAAGGAGGCTTTGTTGCGAAATAGGAAGCCAATTCTAGATTTAATTTTGGATTGGAGATGCTTCATGTGAGTCTGGAAGGAGAGTTTACAGTCTAACCAGACACCTAGGTATTTGTAGTTGTCCACATATTCTAAGTCAGAACCGTCCAGAGTAGTCATGCTGGACGAGCGGGCAGGTGCAGGGAGGCAACAATGCGGTGGAGGCAGCAGCAGCAGAGACGAGGAAACAGCCCTTGCCTTAGCTTAATTGCCTAAGAAAAGAAGAAGTATACAAAATGGTGTCATCTGCGTAGAGGTGGATCAGAGACTCACCAGCAGCAAGAGCGACATCATTGATGTATACAGAGAAGAGAGTCGGCCCAAGAATTGAACCCTGTGGCACCCCCATAGAGACTGCCAGAGGCCTGGACAACAGGCCCTCCGATTTGACACACTGAACTCTATCTGAGAAGTAGTTGGTGAACCAGGCGAGGCAATCATTTGAGAAACCAAGGCTATTGAGTCTGCCGATGAGAATGTGGGGATTGACAGAGTCGAAAGCCTTGGCCAGGTCAATGAATACGGCTGTACAGTATTGTTTCTTATCGATGGTGGTTAAGATATTGTTTAGGACCAAATCAAACACAATATGCTGAAACACTTTTTAAAAACTTTTTGGCATCAAATGTACTACTTATTGTCATTTTTAAAATTTAAATATCAATATTCCAAACTTGTTTAGGATGATCTAGTCCAAATATGGCATTATTCCACTATCCGTTTGCATGTTGCAATGGGTGACTTTTATTTTGAACGCAAACCCAAAATTCCACAATTGTGGCCAATTCTTATTGTTGCTAGCTTCACTCAGGTGTCCCAGTCTCACTCTATCAATTCATTGGCTGTTTTTTAAGCCGTATGTATGTATGGGCATTTTTGACAGATATATTTTGTTTTGAGTCACAGTGACACAGCAACAGCTGACTAGCATGTTAGCTAAGAGCTTCGTACGGTTGTGACTCGTGAATTTGCCTCAATTATTAGATATTCGTTGTAATTAAGCTTAGCTACTATATGCCTTTTTATTTTTCCCAACGTAAGGCATTTCGGACTATTTGTGTTTTTCTATTTGCGGAACCAGAACGAACTATAGTAACTTAACACTAGGTTAGCTAGTCGGATAGATAACACTAGCTAGCTAACGTTAGTTCGTACACATTGAAGACAACACAGCACTGAACCTAATTTTACACCACCAAGCTGAATTATGGATCCAAATAACACCTCGTACGCTGTGAAACTGTACGTTTACGATATATCTAAAGGAATGGCTCGCCAGCTGAGCCCCCTCATGCTAGGTAAGTTGCTAACGCGTAGGTTAGCTAACTAGTTTTGCTTGGAATATAAGTTGTTTTACCCGCTGATGTAGTGTTTGAATTGATGAGCAGAGGCTGAGGATGCATTTTAGGCCTATGCGCTGAATTTAGAATCAATTTCTGTATCTTATGAACCCCAAGTTTGCTACAAATTGTAAACTTAATGTATAACGTTATCAACTATTCTGTTCTATTCACAGGTATACAGCTTGATGGAATATGGTGAGTAAATTATGTATTTTTTGAATGATTGAAATCCTTATTTTAGTGAGGCCAAAGGTCAAGTTATGTACACCTTTCATATTTATATTTTCCCCCAGTGTTTTTAAGTCTGTTAATTGGGAGTCTGTCTTTATGTGAAATAAACTGTAGCCTTTTTCCTCTCACTTAGGCACACTGCTATTGTTGTACATGGAGAGGAGTTTTTCTATGGGGGAGATGGCATCACAAACTGCCGACCTGTAAGACAATGTTTTATTCTATTCCTTCCTAACAAACTAGACCTGGAAATCTCTTTATGTACACCAATAAGAAGTCTAAGTTAGTTACCCCAAGCATAGATCTTGTTAGTTGTGATAGAAATCTTATCCTGGGGCTGCATATGGGCTATTGGAGGACAACTGAGCAAGCAGGTGGCAGGTAGCCTAGCGGTTAAGAGTGTTGGGCCAGTAACCAACAGGTTGCTGGTTCGAATTCCCAAGCCGGCAAGGTTGAAAAATGTGACGTTCTGCAAGGCAGTTAAACCTCCAACACCTGCTCCCTGGTCAATTTAAGGCGCACCTCTATGATTCAGAGGGGTTGGGTTAAATGCATTTGGTTGTACAACTGACAAGCTGTTTGTATTTGTGTGTTTTTA
>NC_034184.2:13608414-13643414 GCF_002021735.2 Oncorhynchus kisutch
CAAGGCTGTCTTTTAAAAAAATTAAAAAATGTTTTTGGAGGGGTGGGTCAGCTTAATATTGCGGAAAGATTGTTGCTTCCATCAATGTGATAATCTGCATAATTTCCAATCCCCCATATATTTTTTGGGTAAATATATATATATCCATACATGCATGCATACATATACATACCTAATATAGACATTTTTAAAGAATATACCTTTTATTATTCCCCACAAACCCTACCACCCCTCCCCCAATTGGAGTAAACAAATTCGGCTTTTACCTTCAATTTATACATCTTATACACATTTTACAGACAGTCTATTTTACAATAGTTTGTTTTTTTCTTCCTCTATTTCTGATGTCCATCCAGTTTGATTTCTATGTGTAACTGCTATTTCACAAAAGTTCTGAACCTATATACATTTTACAGACCTGTGTGTTTTACATTACCTTGTTATTAGTCCCACCCTTCAGCTCCATTCAACCCCTCCCATCATCATTCATTTTGGATTTCTATTTGCCATATATTTTTCAACTGTGCTGTGATGCTTGGGGCGGCAGGTTAGCCTAGTGGTTAACCGGAAGGTTGCAAGTTCAAACCCCCGAGCTGATAAAGTACAAATCTGTCGTTCTGCCCCTGAACAGGCAGTTAACTGTTCCTAGGCTGTCATTGAAAATAAGAAATTGTTCTTAACTGACTTGCCTAGTTAAATAAAGCTTAAAAAAAAAAAAAATGCTTCACAAAATAATTTAACCTTTCTATTCTCATAGCTTCTACAGATTGTAAATTAAAACATTTTTTTTTGCTAAAGTAATTATTATATTATTGATTGATTGATTTCCAATCACCCAGTAATGCTATCTGCAGCATTAGTTCTAGGCAAATGTTGCAATTCTTCAGCCATTCCTGGACCTGTGACCAAAAACTAGCTACATATGGACAATACCAAAAATAAATATCTAATGACTCTGCCTCCTCACAGCAGAATCTGCAGAGCTGGGAAGATTGTATCCCCCATATATATAACATTCTATTAGTTGCAAGAATTGTGTGTAGTAATTTAAATTGAAAAATTCTTAGTTTCGGTGTTGTTTTGCATTTCAATTCATAAACCATGTGCCATGGAATGGGTACATCGATAATCTCTTCCCAACTATTTTGCAATTTATATGGCACAGCTGTCCGTTTTTCGGTCCTCAAATGAAGTTGGTATGTTTTTATTTATCACACTTTTCTTTAACCATTTGTGTTCTTTAATACAGTGCTGACATACAAGTTCCTTACTTTTTTCCCCTTCTACTTCCCTCTTCCATTTTTGTGGTAATGCTGCAATTAATTGGTTGTAATTTTGAGTAGAGCAGACATTTCCATATGTCTGTGTTCGCTGCATGTGTGACAACTCCACCAGTCCTATTTATGTTATCATTCACTAAAATTATACTTCTTTTTTTTAAATTTCTTCGAAAAATAGTTTTTTTTTAATCAATTAATATATTTGAATTTAACCACTTTTTTGTATTATTTGTTCTGTCTTTTCAGGTGGATTAAACTGAAACTTTTGTATGACTGATGCCTTTAGTGAGAGGTCTAATGCTTTAATATTTAATCATTTCTGCCATCCAAATTCATATTTGTTATATAGATAGGCCCTTTTCCAAATAAACTTTAATATTTTTTGTTTGTTCATATAATTTAAAAAGCAGGTCAACTAGGTGTAGGCAAAACCATAAGCAAATAGGTCAACTGTGATATTACTAAAGAGTTAATCAGGGTGATTTTTCCACAAATAGGCAGGTATTTTCCTTTCCATGGTAGCAAGATCTTATCTATTTTTGCTAACTTTCTATAAAAATGTATTGGAGTGAGATCATTTCTTTCTTTTGGGATTTGTATACCGAGTATGTCCACATCTCCGTCAGGCCATTTAATTGGTAAACTACATGGTAATGTAAAATGTGCATTTTTTTGTGATCCAATACGTAATAAGGTACATTTATCATAATTTGGTTTTTAATCCAGAGAGAATAGCAAAAGTATCTAGATCCTCTATGAGGCCGTGGAGAGACTCTAGTTGTGGTTTTAAAAGAACATTAATCATCACGGTAAAATGACACCTTAGTTTTTAAGACACGGATTTCTAATCCCTTAATATTATTGTTTGATCTAATCTTAGCAGCTAACATTTCGATGGCAATAATAAATACATTTGCCGATAGTGGACAAAGGCTGTCTTTGCAAGGTAAATATTTGAATGAATTCCCTAATGTCATTATGGTCATATATTGGTATAGCTATTGTATTATCAAGGCTAATGTATTCAGTAATTCACATTGGTGTTAAGTCAATGTTGTGATATCCCCCCCCAAAATCCATCCTTACTCTCTCCACTATTGTGATATAAATGATCCTGTTTATATTTTACGGAACTCTTGCCACTGCTTGATAAAGAACCTTTCTCTATAAGTATTGTTGTCTGTGTCTTGTGTTAACTCGACGATCTTAATTAAGAAAGATCGAAAAGGACGGTGTTCCACAGTGCAGTGTGTTACCAGCCTGTCTATGGCTATTCTAGTACTGGTAGTTTACTGAACTAATATTTAAGTTATCCCATCACCCAAATAGCCAGTGATCAGTGGGAGAGCATTCTACATACCTTATGTGATGGTGTAAAATACTGTACTACTGGAAAATACAAGTGCTTTTGATGATAATTCCCAGAATGTCCACATGGGGGGGATGGTGGTTTTCTAGTTTCAGATTTTTTTAAATTGTCGACAGTATAGCTACAGAGGAAACGCACCATGTTGCAATTGTTTATTTTTTTTACCAAGTTATACAAATAACACCTATGAAAGTCTCTTTGAGAGAGACATTTAAGTCTTACAATAGCTCCATTGTATTTCACCTTCATCTGAAGTCAGTGACATCAAAAAAATCTTCATATACAGTAAGTAGAGGTACAAATAAGTAGTTTATCTTTGATATACATGTTTTTTGGGTCCAATATATCCTTGATAATTACGTTTTTATTCAGCATAATATCATACATGTATCACACTTCAGTTAGATAATTATATATTTGGTCATAGTATCTTTAAACATTTTAATACTGCACTCTATAATTTTGCCTCAAGTCGGTACATTCATATTTTGCATTGGTCTAGTTGCAATTTGTCTCAAACTAGGCTGTATATTCAGTCTTCAGCTGGTGACAGCTGTGTTACTGGTCTGCAGTGAGAGACAGCCTGAGCTGTGGATCTACAACTGAGCCGAAGATAACCTTCGTCAGACAACATTAACACATCAGGGATTTCCGAAGGGGAACTGTAGAATCTGAATGTCAGATCAAAGTTTATTGGTCACGTACGCAGATGTTATCGCAGGTACAGAGAAATGGTTGTTTCTAGCTCCAAGTGTAGAGTAATGCCTAGCTATACAAAAACATTAGATCACTTAGAAATGTCCTTGTTTTTGAAAGAAAACAAAAACAAATTGTCCACTTAAAATAACATCAAATTGATCACAAGTACAGTGTAGACATTGTTAATGTTGGAAATGACTTTTGTAGCTGGAAACGGCAGATAAAAAATAAAATAAAATGTTTTAATGGAATATCTATACAGAGTCCCATTATCAGCAACCATCACTCCTGTGTTCCAATGGCACGTTGTGTTAGCTAATCCAAGTTGATCCTTTTAAAAGGCTAATTGATCATTATAAAAACCTTTTGCAATTATGTTTAGCACAGCTAAAACTGTGGGTTCGATTACAGGCTCAAAATGGCCAGAAACAAATAACTTTCTTCTGAAACTCGTCAGTCTATAACGCTGTGTACTACTCCCTTCACAGAACAGTGCAAACTGGCTCTAACCAGAATAGAAGGAGGAGTAGGAGGCCCCAGTGCTGAGCAAGAGGACAACTACATTAGAGTGTCTAGTTTGAGAAACAGATGCCTCACAAGTCCTCAACTGGCAGCTTAATTAAATAGTCCCTGCAAAACGTCTCAACGTCAACAGTGAAGAGGTGACTCCGGGATGTTTTCCTCCTTGTAGAGTTGCAAAGAAAAAGCCATATCTCTGTCCAGTGTCTGTGTTATTTTGCCCATCTTAATCTTTTTATTTTTATTGGCCAGTCTGAAAAATTGCTTTTTCTTTACAACTCTGCCTAGAAGGCCAGCATCCTGGAGTCACCACTTCACTGTTGACGTTGAGACTGGTGTTTTGTGGGTACTTACATGGCTTTCAATGGCCTTCATTCTGTGTAAAAACTCCAGCTGATTTGGTCACACCATAGTAGACTCTGCAATTCAATAAACTCTATCAATAAAATATACTATTTCACAGATCATAAAGCTCTTATCCAAAAAAAAAAGTCAACTCCACATAATACACTACATTTTATACAGTGAAAACATGATTTTCTGATTTCTTCTCCCTATAATTTGGCATGATCGGTAAGTAATGTGTATTGCCCATCAAATAAAATGTTGCTTACAAGAATAGATAATTGTGTCATACGTTTATCCCAACAGAACATAAAACACAAGTATAACCTGTAAGTACAAGGAGATATCATCATCGGGTTGGAAAAAATGCATGGTGTCACACTGGAAAAGATTGAAAGCACTTCATTCAGTGCTTAAAACATTGACTTAAGTACTGAAATATTAAGAACTATTTATATTGCTTCAACATTTTTCGTCCCTCTTTATTACCTGCTGCTTGCTCTGTTTTTGCCCTGTTGTGTGATGTTGCATATGTCATTGTTGTGGTGGTGTATCTTACATTTAGTTTTGAGGCTGTAATGTTACAGGATTGGTGTTTCATCAGATCTGTTTGGTTCTCACTTGAGAAGGGGAAGCAGTCAATGCAAAACCTAGCTGAAAATGGGTCTGTTTTCTGTTCTTGTAATCAAAACATTTGCTTTAGTAGCTGCTACGGGCGCGGGAGTCATTTACACACTGTGGCTATATGTGAATTCTCTGTGTGAATTTAAGTATGCTCTCTCTAATTCTCTCTTTCTTTCTCTCTCTTGGAGGACCTGAGCCCTAGAACCATGCCTCAGGACTACCTGGCCTGATGACTCCTTGCTGTCCCTAGTCCACCTGGCCGTGCTGCTGCTCCAGTTTCAACTGTTCTGCCTGCGGCTATGGAACCCTGACCTGTTCACCGGATGTGCTACCTGTCCCAGACCTGCTGTTTTCAACTCTCTAGAGACAGCAGGAGCGGTAGAGATACTCTTAATGATCGGCTATGAAAAGCCAAATTACATTTACTCCTGAGGTGCTGACTTGCCGCATACTCGACAACTACTGTGATTATTATTATTTGACCATGCTGGTCATTTATGAACATTTGAACATCTTGGCCTGTTATAATCTCCACCCGGCATAGCCAGAAGAGGACTGGCCACCCCTCATAGCCTGGTTCCTCTCTTGCCTTTCTAGGGAGTTTTTCCTAGCCACCGTGCTTCTTCACATGCATTGCTTGCTGTTTGGTGTTTTAGTCTGGGTTTCTGTACAGCATTTTGAGATATCAGCTGATGTAAGAAGGGCTTTATAAATACATTTGATTTGATTGTCTAGTAGTGTCAGTCATGCTCATGGGGAAGCTGTGAGAGTACATTTGTCATTGTCCTCAGCCCATTGCCCTGACACACACACACTGAAGACTGCATTCTGGGGCTGTGGGGTGATAGTGCTTGGACTGGGAAACAGCTTGGAGGAGCCATTGTCAGAGCAGGGGGTCAAAAGACTACCAGTTACACTGTCTGGAGAGAACATGAGCAAGTGATGGGGACAGGGGGTGTGAATGAGGGACGAATGGAGGGGGGGAGGGAATGAGTGAGGGAGGGAATGAGGGATTGATGGAGGTTGTGAATGAGGGAGGGGGAGGACATGAGGGAGTGAATGAGGGACGGGAATCATGACATGCTCTGAAAAGCTGGTTATGGCACACATCAACTCCATCATCCCAGACACCATAAACCCAAATACCGGCCCAACAGATGCATAGACAATGTAATCTCAATTGCACTCTACACTGCCCTCACTCACCTAGATAAGAGGAATACCTATGTGAGAATTCTGTTCATTGACTACAGCTCAGCGTTCAACACCATGGTGCCCTCCAAGCTCGTCACCAAGCTTAGGACCCTGGGACTGAATACCTCCCTCTGTAACTGGATCCTGGACTTCCTGACGGGCCGCCTCCAGCTGGTGAGGGTAGGCAACATCACCTCCGCCACACTGGCCCTCAAAATGGTGGCTCCTCAGGAATCTGTGCTTAGTCCCCTCCTGTACACACTGTTCAACCGCGATTGTGTGGCTACGCACAACTCCAACACCACCATCATGTTTGCTGACGTCACAACGGTGGTAGGCCTGATCAACGCTGACGATGAGACTGCCTACAGGGGGATGTCAGTGACCTGGCAGTGTGGTGCTGGGACAACAACCTCTCCCTCAACGTCAGTAGCGAGTCGAGAGCTCCAAGTTCCTCGATGTCCTTAAAATGGTCCAAACACACGCACACAGTTGTGAAGAAGGCACGACAGCATCTCTTCCACCCCAGGTTGGAATGATTTGGCATTGGCCTTCAAATCATCAAAAAGTTACTGCTACAGCTGCAACATTGAAAGCATCTTGACTGGCTACATCTCTGCTTGTTATGGCAACTGCACCGCCCTCGAACGCTTGGCGCTACAGAGGGTGGCACGGACAGCCAAGTACATCACTGGGCCTGAGCCCCCGGGACCTCTATATTAGGCGGTGTGAAAGGAAGGCCTGGAAAATTGTTAGACTGTTCTGAAGTGGCCAGCAATGAGTCCATCTAAATCCCATTGAAAACCTGTGGAGGGATCTGGAAACAGCAATCTGGGAGAACTGGAGCTGTTTACACCAGAGGAGTGGGCCAAACTGCCTGTACAGAGATGCAGGAAGCTCACCAATGGCTATAGGAAGCACTTGATTGTAGTTATTTTGACCAAAGGCTGTGCTTCCAAATATTAAGTCTTGGGTGTCAATCATTTTGTCAGTTACATTTCTGTTTAGTTTCTGATTTCAAATGGATATATTAAGTTCTGAATCAAAAACAAAAGGTTATGTAATATTAATAGTGAATTAAAGAATATTGTAGAGACCAAATACTTTGGTCAATTTCAACTTCTTTTTTGGGAAAATTTTACTTGAAAAAAGTGCAAGGCTGTCAATATTTTTGTCCACGACTGTACATACAGTGCCTTGCGAAAGTATTCAAAAGTATTTTGCTTTATGTTTTGGATCATTGTCTTGTTGGAAGACAAATCTCCGTCCCAGTCTCAGGTCTTTTGCAGACTCCATCAGGTTTTCTTCCAGAATGGTCCTGTATTTGGCTCCATCCATCTTCCCATCAATTTTAACCATCTTCCCTCTCCCTGCTGAAGAAAAGCAGGCCCAAACCATGATGCTGCCACCACCATGTTTGACAGTGAGGATGGTGTATTCAGGGTGATGAGCTGTGTTGCTTTTACGCCAAACATAACGTTTTGCATTGTTGCCAAAAAGTTCAATTTTGGTTTCATCTGACCAGAGCACCTTCTTCCACATGTTTGGTGTGTTTCCCAGGTGGCTTGTGGCAAACTTTAAACTACACGTTTTATGGATATCTTTAAGAAATGGCTTTCTTCTTGCCACTCTTCCATAAAGGCCAGATTTGTGCAATATACGACTGATTGTTGTCCTATGGACAGAGTCTCCCACCTCAGCTGTAGATCTCTGCAGTTCATCCAGAGTGATCATGGGCCTCTTGGCTGCATCTCTGATCAGTCTTCTCCTTGTATGAGCTGAGAGTTTAGAGGGACGGCCAGGTCTTTTGTAGTGGTCTGATACTCCTTCCATTTCAATATTATCGCTTGCACAGTGCTCCTTGGGATGTTTAAAGCTTGGGAAATCTTTTTGTATCCAAATCCGGCTTTAAACTTCTTCACAACAGTATCTCGGACCTGCCTGGTGTGTTCCTTGTTCTTCATGATGCTCTCTGCGCTTTTAACGGACCTCTGAGACTATCACAGTGCAGGTGCATTTATACGGAGACTTGATTACACACAGGTGGATTGTATTTATCATCATTAGTCATTTAGGTCAACATTGGATCATTCAGAGATCCTCACTGAACTTCTGGAGAGAGTTTGCTGCACTGAAAGTAAAGGGGCTGAATAATTTTGCACGCCCAATTTTTCTGTTTTTGATTTGTTAAAAAAGTTTGAAATATCCAATAAATGTCGTTCCACTTCATGATTGTGTCCCACTTGTTGTTGATTCTTCACAAAAAAATACAGTTTTATATCTTTATGTTTGAAGCCTGAAATGTGGCAAAAGGTTGCAAAGTTCAAGGGGGCCGAATACTTTCGCAAGGCACTGTATCTAGCTCTATCACTCCACTATCCCTGCACATTGTAAATATGGTATACTGACCCTGGAATATACTGACCCTGGAACTGACACTATATAGCTACTGACCCTGGAACGGACCCTATTTATAGCTACTGACCCTGGAAGTGATCCAGTATATAGCTACTGACCCTGTATATAACTACTGACCCTTGAACTGACACTATATAGCTACTGATCCTGGAGCGGACACTATTTATAGCTACTGACCCTGGAAGTGATCCAGTATATAGCTACTGACCCTGGAACTTACACTATTTATAGCTACTGACCCTGGAACTGACATTATTTATAGCTACTGACCCTGGAACTGACACTATTTATAGCTACTGACCCTGGAAGTAATCCAGTATATAGCTACCGACCCTGTATATAGCTACTGACCCTGGACCTGACCCTGTATATAGCTACTGACCCTGGAACTGACACTATTTATAGCTACTGACCCTGGAAGTGATCCAGTTTATAGCTACTGACCCTGTATATAACTACTGACCCTTGAACGGACACTATATAGCTACTGACCCTGGAACGGACACTATTTATAGCTACTGACCCTGGAACGGACACTATTTATAGCTACTGACCCTGGAACTGACACTATTTAGACGGCCTACAGGGAGAAGGTGAGGGCCCTCGGAGTGTGGTGTCAGGAAAATAACCTCACACTCAACGTCAACAAAACTAAGGAGATGATTGTGGACTTCAGGAAACAGCAGAGGGAACACCCCCCTATCCACATCGATGGAACAGTAGTGGAGAGGGTAGCAAGTTTTAAGTTCCTCGGCATACACATCACAGACAAACTGAATTGGTCCACTCACACAGACAGCATCGTGAAGAAGGCGCAGCAGCACCTCTTCAACCTCAGGAGGCTGAAGAAATTCGGCTTGTCACCAAAAGCACTCACAAACTTCTACAGATGCACAATCGAGAGCATCCTGGCGGGCTGTATCACCACCTGGTACGGCAACTGCTCCGCCCACAACTGTAAGGCTCTCCACTTTAATAATGGGAATTGATGGGAAATTATGTAAATATATCACTAGCCACTTTAAACAATGCTACCTTATATAATGTTACTTACCCTACATTATTCATCTCATATGCATACGTATATACTGTACTCTATATCATCGACTGCATCCTTATGTAATACATGTATCACTAGCCACTTTAACTATGCCACGCTGTTTTGCAAGGAGGAATGGGAAAAAATTTCAGTCTCTCGATGTGCAAAACTGATAGAGACATACCCCAAGCGACTTACAGCTGTAATCACAGCAAAAGGTGGCGCTACAAAGTATTAACTTAAGGGGGCTGAATAATTTTGCACGCCCAATTTTTCAGTTTTTGATTTGTTAAAAAAGTTTGAAATATCCAATAAATGTCGTTCCACTTCATGATTGTGTCCCACTTGTTGTTGATTCTTCACAAAATAATACAGTTTTATATCTTTATGTTTGAAGCCTGAAATGTGGCAAAAGGTTGCAAAGTTCAAGGGGGCCGAATACTTTCGCAAGGCACTGTAGCTACTGACCCTGGACCTGACACTATTTATAGCTACTGACCCTGGACCTGACCCTGTATATAGCTACTGACCCTGGACCTGACCCTGTATATAGCTACTGACCCTGTATATAGCTACTGATCCTGGACCTGACCTTGTATATAGCTACTGACCTTGGACCTGACCCTGTATATAGCTACTGACCCTGGAATTGACCCTGTATAAAGCTACTGATCCTGGACCTGACCCTGTGTATAGCTACTGACCCTGGAACTGACCCTGTATATAGCTACTGACCCTGGAACTGACCCTATATATAGCTACTGACCCTGGAACTGACCCTATATATAGCTTACATAGTTTCTTGTGTTCTTATTTTTGTTATACTTTACTTTACTTAAAAAATAATAATACTACTCATATTGATTACTACACAGTTGGAAAAAACCCTGCAAGAAAGGCATTTCACTGTACTTGTACATGTGACAATATAAACTTGATTAGAAAAGGGTAGAGGAGGAGAAGATGAGGAGGTAGAGAAGATGAGGAGGGGTTGAGGAGGAATAGAGAGGAGCTGAGGAGGTGGAATAAAGAAGATGAGGAGAAATAGAGAGAAGATGAGGAGGATTAGAGAGAAGATGAGAAGGTGGAGAGAAGGAAAAGAGAAGATCAGGAGGTGGAGATGAGGAATATAATATAGAGAAGATGAGGTGGAGAGGAGGAGTAGAGAGAAGATATGGCGGTGGAGAGGATAAATAAAGAGAAGGTGAGGAGGAATAGAGATGATGAGGTGGAGAGAGAAGATGAGGAGGTGGAGAGGAAGAATAGAGAGAGATGAGGGGGAGAAGAGGAAGAATAGAGAGAAGATGAGGGGAAGAAGAGGAGGAATAGAGAGAAGATGAGGGGGAGAAGAGGAGGAATAGAGAGAAGATGAGGGGGAGAAGAAGAGGAATAGAGAGAGATGAGGAGGTGGGGAGGTGGAGACGAGGAATAGAGAAAAGATGAGGAGGAATAGAGAGAAGATGAGGAGGTGGAGGGGCAGAATAGAGAAGATGAGGAGGTGGAGGGGAGGAATAGAGAGAAGATGAGGAGGAAAAGAGAGAAGAGGAGGTGGTGGAGGGGAGGAAAAGAGAAGATGAGGTGGAGGTGAGGAATAGAGAAGATGAGGGAGAGAGGAGGACTAAAGAGACGATGTGGAGGAATAGAGAGAATAGAAGGTGGTGGAGGGGAGGAATAGAGAGAAGAGGAGGTGGTGGAGGGGAGGAAAAGAGAAGATGAGGTGGAGGGGGAGGAATAGAGAAGATGAGGGGGAGAGGAAGAATAAAGAGACGATGTGGAGGAATAGAGAGAATAGGAGGTGGTGGAGGGGAGGAATAGAGAAGATGAGCGGGAGAGGATAAATAGAGAGAAGATGAGGAATAGAGAGATGAGGAGGAGGTGGAGGGGAGGAATAGAGAAGATGAGGTGGAGAGTAGAAATAGAGAGAAGATGAGAAAGTGGAGAGGAGAAATAGAGAGAAGGTGAGGAGGAATAGAGAAGCTGAGGAGGGATGGTGAGAAGATGAGGAGGGGGAGAGAAGGAATGGAGAGAGGATGAGGAGGGGGAGAGAGAAGATGAGGAGGAATAAGAGAGAAGATGAGGAGGGAAAGAGGTGGAATAGAGAGAAGATGAGGAGGAATATAGAGTTGGTTGAGGAATAGAGAAGATGAGGAATATAGAGAAGATGAGGAGGGGGAGAAGTGGAATAGATATATGATCAGGAAGTGGAGATGAGGAATTGGGAGAAGATGAGGAGGTGGAGAAGAGGAATAGAGAGAAGCTGAGGAGGAATAGAGAAGATGAGGAGGGAAAGAGGTGGAATAGAGAGAAGATGAGGAGGAATATAGAGTTGGTTGAGGAATAGAGAAGATGAGGAATATAGAGAAGATGAGGAGGGGGAGAAGTGGAATAGATATATGATCAGGAAGTGGAGATGAGGAATTGGGAGAAGATGAGGAGGTGGAGAAGAGGAATAGAGAGAAGCTGAGGAGGAATAGAGAAGATGAGGAGGGATAGAGAGAAGATGAGGAGGTGGAGAGGAGGAATATAGAGAAGATGAGGAGGAATCAAGAGAATATGAGAAATAGAGATAATGAGGAGGTGGAGAGAGAAGATGAGGAGGTGGAAAAGAGGAATAGATATAGGATCAGGAAGTGGATATGAGGAATAGGGAGAAGATGAGGAGGTGGAAATGAGGAATAGAGAGAGATGAGGAGGAATAGAGAGAAGATGAGGAGGTGGGGGGGAGGAAAAGAGAAGATGAGGTTGCGGGAGGAATATAGAAAATGAGGAGGGTTAGAGGATGAATAGGGAGAAGATGAGGTGGAGAGTAGAAATAGAGAGAAGATGAGAAGGTGGAGAGGAGGAATAGAGAGAATGTGAGGAGGAATAGAAACGATGAGGAGGGATAGAGAGAAGATGAGTTAGGTGGAGAGGAGGAATAGAGAAGATGAGGAGGGTGAGAGGAGGAATAGAGAAAATGAGGAGGGGGAGAGGAGGAATGGAGAGAGGATGAGGAGGTGGAGAGGATTAGAGAAGATGAGGAGGTGGTTAGGTGGAATAGGGAGAAGATGAGGAGGAATAGAGAGAAGGTGATGGGGAATAGAGACGATGAGGAGGTGGAGAGAGAAGATGAGGAGGAATTGGGAGAAGATGAGGAAGTGGAGAAGAGGAATAGAGAGAAGATGAGGAGGAATAGAGAGAAGGTGATGGGGAATAGAGACGATGAGGAGGTGGAGAGAGAAGATGAGGTGGAATTGGGAGAAGATGAGGAGGTGGAGAAGAGGAATAGAGAGAAGATGAGGAGGAATAGAGAAGATGATGAGGGATAGAGGGAAGATGAGGAGCTGAAGAGGAGGAATATGGAGAAGATGAGGAGGGGGAGAGGAGGAATGGAGAGAGGGTGAGGAGGTTGAGAGGAGGAATAGGGAAGATGAGGAGGTGGAGAGGTGTCATAGAGAGAAGATGAGGAGGAATCAAGATAATATGAGGAATATAGATCATGAGGAGGTGGAGAGAAAAGATGAGGAGGTGGAGAAGAGGAATAGAGAGAAGATGAGGAGGAAAAGAGAGAAGATGATGAGGTGGAGGGGAGGAATAGAGAGAAGATGAGGAGGAATAGAGAGAATATGAGGAGGGGAGAAGAGGAATAGATGTAGGATCATGAAGTGGAGATGAGGAATAGGGAGAAGATGAGGAGGTGGAGATGAGGAATAGGGAGAAGATGAGGAGGTGGAAATGAGGAATAGAGAGAGATGAGGAGGAATAGAGAGGATGAGGAGGTGGAGAGGAGAAATAGAGAGAACATGAGGAAGAATAGAGAAGATGAGAAGGGGGAGAGGAGGGATAGAGAGAAGATGAGGAGGTGGAGAGGAGGAATAGAGAGAGGATGAGGAGGTGGAGAGTAGGAATAGATAATATGAGGAGGGATAGAGAGAAGATAAGGCGGTGGAGAGGAGGATTAGAGAAGATGAGGAGGTGGAGAGAGAAGATGAGGTGGAGCGGAGGAATAGAGAGAATATGAGGATTTGAGAGAAGATGAGGAGGGAGAGAGGAGGAATGGATAGAAGATGAGGAAGTGGAGAGTGTACCGGAGAGTGTACCAATACCGAAGTCGGTCCCTCTCCTTGTTCGGGTGATGTTCGGCGGTCGACGTTGCCGATCTTCTAGCTATCACTGATTCATTTTTCATTTTCCATTGGTTTTGTCTTGTCTTCCTTCACACCTGGTTCCAATCCCATTAATTATATGTTGTGTATTTAACCCTCATGTCCTTGTTGGAGATTGTTTGATTGTATGTTAGTGCTAGTATGTGTTGGTGCACAACAGGGTTTGTACCCATTTTATTCAATTTTTTTTGGTATATTTTGGTTTTTGGAGTTTGTTTGTGAGTTCTTAATAAATAACTCGGTTTATACCAAGTTCATTCTCCTGCACCTGACTTCCCTGCCACCAACACGCACATCTTACAGAGAGGAGGAATCGAGAGAAGATAAGGAGGTGAGATGAGGAATAGAGAGAAGATGATGAGGAATAGAGAGAAGATGAGGGGGAGGGATGTGCGAGGTAGGAGGTTGTAGTGCATCATCATCATCATGACTAGGGGGTAGGCCGTCATTGTATATAAGAATTTGTTCTTAACTGACTTGCCTAGTAAAATAAAGGTTCAATTAAAATAAATATATAAATGACTCATGTATAGAGCGTAGTTGTATTCATTGCCTTCATTAGCGTTCCACTTCCGGAAGTGGATTCATCTGAAGTTTGTTTGTGCTCAACTCCCACCTTCCAAGAGGCAGTAGTATCGATTTGGCTTCGTTGATCCTAATTACACATTTCCGTCCCATCGTCTTGGTTTTAGAACTACTGCCACTGACTAGAGGTATTTCTATTACCAGGCCTGTTATGTGGCATTTAGTCCTAGTTGCACCTGTATCTCATGCCCTAATAAAAGTATCCTACTGTTTAACTGGAGTTATATTTCTCTATTCTTCTTAGTGCTGTCCTTCAGTGGTTAATCATTGTTCTGGTCAACCAATATGCACCACTTGTAGAATGGGGCGCTTCCCATGCTATTTAAATAGTCTCGTAACACCTCTAGAGCTGTAGTCCGTGCCCTTTTACTGTCCGTTCATCAGGGGGAATACACAGAAATACCTCTGCCACTCTGGGGTGCAAGAAGCTGCAGTGAATTACTTCTACTGATTTCACATATGACCTGCGCTCAGAAATATTCTCTAGCCTGGTCCCAGATCGGTTTATACTTTTGCCTACTCCACTATCATTGTCAAGTCATGACAATTCCACAAGGAGCTGGCAAGAGAGAAGAAACAGACTAGCATCCAGGCTAGACAGTCTCCAGACCCCCCCCCCCAAATGTTCTTTGTCCTTTCCCTTCATCCGGCTTTTCTCTGAAGATCCTTGGAGTGATCTCCCTCTCTCTCTCCATATCTTGTTCTCTCCCTCCCTCTCTCTCTCTGTCTAGCGCTGGAGCAGAGGCTGATTGGAGCTGACATGACAATGGCATTGTCCCTGTTGAATTAATGTGGCCCTGGGGTGCTATCATCCCTCTAATGGCCTGAACACGTTGCTTTTATGGGTGGAGGAGGGGGGCTGGGGCATTGTTGTGGGAGTGGGAAATAGAGGATATAGGAGGAAGAACAAGACCACAGAGTAATGCATGGAGAGATGTAGCTAGTTAGCGAAAGGTTTAGAGCTACACAGAGTTGTGGTGGACATAGAGACCGAGAGTGTCCGTGTTCTGAGGCTCAGAGGTGTTCAGAGAGCGACAGTGTTTCTCTTGCCTTATCAATGTCGTAATGATGTCTGTGGTTGAGTTATTGCACTAAAGTGGCGATGCTGATGCATTGTTGCACATATTTGTATCTGTTTCTATGTTTTTGTCTGCACAGGGGAACTCAGAGTTCCATGCTCAGACAGTGACCTCCGTCTTGCTGTTGGTGGAGTAGCTCTTATGCCTGGTGTGGTGGTAGGAGGATGGGTGGCTGTACGGCACAGGGTGGTTGAACAGCTCCGGGAAATTCTCTACACTGTGCTGTCTCCTGGTGGAGTAGGCATGCCGGTGGGCCGAGATGTTCCCAGGGTGGGAGGTCTGCCTCTGGACGTGGCGTCCACTGGTGTCCCAGGCTTTGAAGGCTGAGCTGGAGAACAGGGGGTGGCTGGTGGTCTTGGGCAAACAGGACCTCTCCAGGTGGCTCTGGGGGATGGAGATGGTGAGGGGGGCGTGGAAGTTGTGCTGGGAGGAGAGCTGGGGGTGGTCTTGGTGTAGGTAGGACTTGTCTTTGGGGTGCAGGGAGATGGGCTGGAAGGCTGAAGGTCCTGCCTGGTACTGGGAGAAGTCCATCAAAGGGTAGCTCTTATAGTAGCCCCCAGAGGCAGTGTCCGCTGCAGAGAGAGAGAGAGAGAGAGTGAGAGAGAGAGCGCTGTGGGTTTGAGTCATAATATTGCTTTCACACAGATGATTGTAGCTTTCACTTTCGAATGAAGCACCATAGTTGGGGTCAATTCCATTTAATTCAACGCTTTTTCTTTATTTTTTATTGTAGAATGGTACTGAAGACATCAAAACTATAAAATAACACATATGGAATCATGTAGTAACCAAAAAAGTGTTAAACAAATCAAAATATATTTTATATTTGAGATTCTTCAAAGTAGCCACCCTTTGTTTTGGTGACAGCTTTGCACACACTTGGAATTCTCTCAACCAGCTTCAAATGGAATGCTTTTCCAACAGACTTGAGGGTGTTTCCACATATGCCGTGCACTTGTTAGCTAGTTTTCCTTCACTGCGGTCCAACTCATCCCAACCCATCTCAATTGGGTTGAGTTGGGTGATTGTGGGTGCAGCAGGTAGCCTAGTGGTTAGAGCGTTGGGCCAGTAACCGAAAGGTTGCTCGATCGAATCCCGGAGCTGACAGGCAGTTAACCCACTGTTCCTAGGCCATCATTGTAAATACGAATTTGTTCTTAATTGACTTGCCTAGTTAATAAATAAAAACCATTGTGGAGGCCAGGTCATCTGATGCACCACTCCATCACTCTCCTTCTTGGTCAAATAGCCCTTACACAGCCTGGAGGTGTGTTGGGTCATTGTCCTATTGTCCTGTTGAAAAACAAATGATAGTCCCACTAAGTCCAAACCAGATGGGATGGTGTATCCCTGAAGCCATGCAGATAGTGTCACCAGCTTCACCATGGTTCCCACCATGCTTCACGGTGGGAACCACACATGCGGAGATCATACGTTCATCTACTCTGCATCTCACAAAGACATGGCGGTTGGAAACCAAAATCAAAGGACAGATTTCCACTGGTCTAATGTCCATTACTCGTGTTTCTTGACCCAAGCAAGTCTCTTCTTATTATTGGTGTCCTTTAGTAGTGGTTTCTTTGCAGACATTTAACCATGAAGGACTGATTCATGCAGTCTTCTCTGAACAGTTGATGTTGAAATGTGTATGTTACTTGAACTCTATGAAGCATTTATTTGGGCTGCAATTTCTGAGGCTGGTAACTCTAATTAACTTATCCTCTGCAGCAGTGATAACTCTGGGTCTTCCTTTCCTGTGGCGTTCCTCATGAGAGCCAGTTTCATCATAGCGCTTGATGGTTTTTGTGATAGCGCTTGAAGTAACTTTCAGACTTCTTGAAATTTTCCAGATTGACTGACCTTCACGTCTTAAAGTAATGATGGACTGTCGTTTCTCTTTGCTTATTTGAGCTGTTCTTGCCATTATATGGACTCGGTCCTTTACCAAATAGGGCTATCTTCTGTATACCACCCCTACCTTGTCACAACACAACTGATTGGGTCAAACACATTAAGAAGGAAAGAAATTCCACAAATTAACTTTTAACAAGGCACACCTGTTAATTGAAATGCATTCTAGGTGACTATCTCATGAAGCTGGTTGAGAGAATGCCAAGCGTGTGCAAAGCGTTCATGAAGCCAAAGGGTGGCTACTTTGAAGAATCTCAAATATAAACTGTATTTGATTTGTCAAACACTTTTTTGGTGTGTGTTATTATGTGTTATTTCATAGTTTTGATGTCTTCACTATTATTCTACATTGTAGAAAATCATAAAATAAAGACAATCCCTTGAGTAGGTGTCCAAACTTCTGACTGGTACTGTGTGTGTGTGTGTGTGTGTGTGTGTGTGTGTGTGTGTGTGTGTGTGTGTGTGTGTGTGTGTGTGTGTGTGTGTGTGTGTGTGTGTGTGTGTGTGTGTGTACCTATACGCGTGTGAGTGTGTGTGTCATCTCCAGGTCTCTGTCAGGTCGGATCAGCGTTGTCTGCCAGCGTTGTCTGCCAGGCGATGTGTGTGATGCCTGGATGCTCATTAGAGCTGCTGAGAGACATCTATGACAGTGAATTGGAGTGAATGCTTCTGAGAGGAACTCCGAGTGCATTTTGGGTTTGGAATACTTTCAATTCCACTCTGCTCAGTGAATCATCCCTCTATCCCTGAAAAGTAGACTGTGGAGTGACAGAGGTTCCTGTCCTTTTCTGTGGCTAGGTTTCTCTTCAGTCTGTCAGTGTGGATGGTGTGTTCTGTCCCAAAACACTGCCAAAATGTTGCTTCAGTCACACTGCCATAACGTTGCTTCAGTCACACTGCCATAACGTTGCTTCAGTCACACTGCCATAACGTTGCTTCAGTCACACTGCCATAACGGTGCTTCAGTCACACTGCCATAACGGTGCTTCAGTCACATGTTGCTTCAGTCACACTGCCATAACGTTGCTTCAGTCACACTGCCATAATGGTGCTTCAGTCACATGTTGCTTCAGTCACACTGCCATAACGGTGCTTCAGTCACATGTTGCTTCAGTCACACTGCCATAACGTTGCTTCAGTCACACTGCCAAAATGTTGCTTCAGTCACACTGCCATAACGTTGCCTCAGTCACACTGCCATAACGGTGCTTCAGTCACACTGCCATAACGGTGCTTCAGTCAAATGTTGCTTCAGTCACACTGCCATAACGGTGCTTCAGTCGCATGTTGCTTCAGTCACACTGCTATAACGTTGCTTCAGTCACACTGCCATAACGGTGCTTCAGTCACATGTTGCTTCAGTCATACTGCCATAACGTTGCTTTAGTCACACTGCCATAATGTTGCTTCAGTCACATGTTGCTTCAGTCACACTGCCATAATGTTGCTTCAGTCACACTGCCTTAACGGTCCTTCATTCACACTGCCATAACAGTGCTTCAGTCACATGTTGCTTCAGTCACACTGCCATAACGTTGCTTCAGTCACATGTTGCTTCAGTCACACTGCCATAACGGTGCTTCAGTCACACTGCCATAACGTTGCTTCAGTCACATGTTGCTTCAGTCACACTGCCATAACGTTGCCATAACGGTGCTTCAGTCACACTGCCATAACGGTGCTTCAGTCACACTGCCATAATGGTGCTTCAGTCACACTGCCATAACATTGCCATAACGGTGCTTCAGTCACACTGCCATAACGTTGCTTCAGTCACATGTTGCTTCAGTCACACTGCCATAACGGTGCTTCAGTCACACTGCCATAACGTTGCTTCAGTCACATGTTGCTTCAGTCACACTGCCATAACGTTGCCATAACGGTGCTTCAGTCACACTGCCATAACGGTGCTTCAGTCACACTGCCATAATGGTGCTTCAGTCACACTGCCATAACGTTGCCATAACGGTGCTTCAGTCACACTGCCATAACGGTGCTTCAGTCACACTGCCATAACGGTGCTTCAGTCACACTGCCATAATGGTGCTTCAGTCACACTGCCATAACGTTGCCATAACGGTGCTTCAGTCACACTGCCATAACGGTGCTTCAGTCACACTGCCATAATGGTGCTCCAGTCACATGTTGCTTCAGTCACACTGCCATAACGTTGCTTCAGTCACAAAATTAAAATGACAGTGAATGTGCAACTTTATTTCTTTGATCTAAGTTTATGATCTGCCAATCTGTACCATAACATCACTTCAGTTCCTACTCTACAGCAACTAACTTGAACGTGGTTGTTCGTATGACCTTGACCTATATGGCTTGGACCTCATCTTTCTAGTAAAGGCCTGAGACTGTATGACCTGTATATGGCTTGAACCTCATCTTTCTAGTAAAGGCCTGAGACTGTATGACCTGTATATGGCTTGAACCTCGTCTTTCTAGTAAAGGCCTGAGACTGTATGACGTGTATATGGCTTGCACCTCATCTTTCTAGTAAAGGCCTGAGACTGTATGACCTGTATATGGCTTGGACCTCATCTTTCTAGTAAAGGCCTGAGACTGTATGACGTGTATATTGCTTGGACCTCATCTTTCTAGTAAAGGCCTGAGACTGTATGACCTGTATAAGGCTTGGACCTCATCTTTCTAGTAAAGGCCTGAGACTGTATGATCTATATGGCTTGTACCTCATCTTTCTGGTAAAGGCCTGAGACTGTATGACCTGTATATGGCTTGAACCTCATCTTTCTAGTAAAGGCCTGAGACTGTATGACCTGTATATGGCTTGGACCTCATCTTTCTAGTAAAGGCCTGAGACTGTATGACCTGTATATGGCTTGGACCTCATCTTTCTAGTAAAGGCCTGAGACTGTATGACCTGTATATGGCTTGGACCTCATCTTTCTAGTAAAGGCCTGAGACTGTATAGCCTGTATATGGCTTGGACCTCATCTTTCTAGTAAAGGCCTGAGACTGTATGACCTGTATATGGCTTGAACCTCATCTTTCTAGTAAAGGCCTGAGACTGTATGACCTGTATATGGCTTGGACCTCATCTTTCTGGTAAAGGCCTGTGACTGTATGATCTATATGGCTTGTACCTCATCTTTCTGGTAAAGGCCTGAGACTGTATGACCTGTATATGGCTTGAACCTCATCTTTCTAGTAAAGGCCTGAGACTGTATGACCTGTATATGGCTTGGACCTCATCTTTCTAGTAAAGGCCTGAGACTGTATGACCTGTATATGGCTTGGACCTCATCTTTCTAGTAAAGGCCTGAGACTGTATGACCTGTATATGGCTTGGACCTCATCTTTCTAGTAAAGGCCTGAGACTGTATAGCCTGTATATGGCTTGGACCTCATCTTTCTAGTAAAGGCCTGAGACTGTATGACCTGTATATGGCTTGGACCTCATCTTTCTAGTAAAGGCCTGAGACTGTATGACCTGTATATGGCTTGAACCTCATCTTTCTAGTAAAGGCCTGAGACTGTATGACCTGTATATGGCTTGGACCTCATCTTTCTGGTAAAGGCCTGTGACTGTATTGCATGTAGTATATCTGCTTTCATTCATGATATCTCTCTGCCATGAAGGGAACTCAATTTGCCTCAGATGCCTGCTGGAAAACCCTGGGCTGGTTTGAAGGTTACGGTACCAGTCTGGATTATGATCAGCTTGTCCTGGAATGTACATTGGATGTTTGTGTGTGCACGTTAGTGTGTCCATATGTTTGTGCATGTCTTTGTGTGTGTAGCCTTACCCACAGCCCTGAGGGAGGTGTACTTGTTGAGGCCCAGTCCACTGAGGTTGCTGTGGGGGTGAGGCATTCCTGGATAGAAGGCTGAATTGTTCAGGTGGTAGTGCTCTGTAGGGAGAAAGAGAGAGAGAAAAGCGAGTAATAAGATTAAGATCACTTTATTTCTCAATTGTACGAACAGAGAACTGTTTAAATGCTCCTAACATTTGTGACTGGGATTGAGAAGTCTTCTTTTCCAGTCTAGATATGTCTGTTGCAAAGGGCTGTTTTGACAGAAGGAGAAGGTGGCCTCTAGTGTTAAATGAGGTGTGGCTAATTAACAATGGAACAAACAAACTAGGTCAAAAAAAACTGTCACTAATTGCGTCAATGAGTGCTGCTGGCCCAGCCTCTATCATGCTGTCAGGGGCCACAAGGAAATTTGGACACTGGAGTTGCATAGGGGCAGATTCTGCTCATACCCTGCATGGTCAGTGGCAATACAACTGGGGTCAGTTGGTAACCTATATGAACACATAGGCAGAATCAGAAGGAATATTCCCATGTTTTTCAACAGTGCCATGGCATGACATTGCAGTATGATATTGGTATATGTCTGTGACCTCTAAATGTTGATTGATCTGTTGATTGATTCAGATTAAGTGTGCATTCTCTTTTCCCTGAAGTCATTTGCTGTGTATTTGCTATGTGTGTGTGTGTGTGTGTGTGTGAGCTTGAATGTCAAATCAAATCAAATTTTATTGGTGAATGAGTGTGTGTGTGTGTGTGTGTGTGTGTGTGTGAGAGAATGTGTGTGTGAGCTTGAATGTCAAATCAAATCTAATTTTATTGGTGTGTGTGTGTGTGTGTGTGTGTGTGTGTGTGTGTGTGAGTTTGAATGTCAAAATGTTATATTATTGGTCACATACACATGGTTAGCAGATGTTAATGCGAGTGTAGCGAAATGCTTGTGCTTCTAGCAGTAATATCTAACAAGTAATCTAACAATTTCACAACGACTACCTTTTACACACAAGTGTATAGGAATAAGAACGCGAAGTGAGGCGGCCATCTCTCTCGGCGCCGGAAGAGTGTGTGGGTGTGTGTGTGTGTGTGTGAGAGAGAGAGAGAGTGTGGTTGTCTCTGTGTGTGTGTGGAAATGTTGAACTATACTTGTGGGGACCAAAAATCCCCACCAGAACAGCAAACAAACAAAAATTTGACCAACTGGGGACATTTTGTTAGTTTCTATGGGGTTTAGGGTTAAGGTTAGAATTAGTGTTAGGGTTAGAATTAGATTTAGGGTTTGAGTTAGGAGCTAGGGTTAAGGTTAGGTTATGGGGTTAAGGTTAGTGTTAGAGTTAGGTTCAGGGTAAGGGTTAGGGAAAATAGGATTTTGAATGGGACTGAATTGTGTGTCCCCACAAGGTTAGCTGTACAAGACTGTGTGTGTGTGAGTGAGAGTATGAGTGTCTCTGTGTGTGAGAATTAATTAATGTGTGTGTGTGTGCATGCTCAGTTGTGTGCGTGTATACAGAATGATGACAGGTGTGTTTGACTGGTGTTATGGACAGGTGTGTTTAACTGGTGTCATTGACAGGTGTGTTTAACTGGTGTCATGGACAGGTGTGTTTGACTGGTGTCATGGACAGGTGTGTTTGATTGGTGTCATGGACAGGTGTGTTTGACTGGTGTCATGGACAGGTGTGTTTGATTGGTGTCATGGACAGGTGTGTTTGATTGGTGTCATGGACAGGTGTGTTTGATTGGTGTCATGGACAGGTGTGTTTGACTGGTGTCATGGACAGGTGTGTTTGACTGGTGTCATGGACAGGTGTGTTTGACTGGTGTCATGGACAGGTGTATTTGATTGGTGTCATGGACAGGTGTGTTTGACTGGTGTCATGGACAGGTGTGTTTGACTGGTGTCATGGACAGGTGTGTTTGACTGGTGTCATGGACAGGTGTCTTTGACTGGTGTCATGGACAGGTGTGTTTGACTGGTGTCATGGACAGGTGTGTTTGACTGGTGTCATGGACAGGTGTATTTGATTGGTGTCATGGACAGGTGTGTTTGACTGGTGTCATGGACAGGTGTGTTTGACTGGTGTCATGGACAGGTGTGTTTGACTGGTGTCATGGACAGGTGTGTTTGACTGGTGTTATGGACAGGTGTGTTTGATTGGTGTCATGGACAGGTGGTTTGACTGGTGTCATGGACAGGTGTGTTTGACTGGTGTTATGGACAGGTGTGTTTGACTGGTGTTATGGACAGGTGTGTTTGACTGGTGTCATGGACAGGTGTATTTAACTGGTGTCATGGACAGGTTTTTTGACTGGTGTCATGGACAGGTGTGTAGTTTCAAACAGCCTGGCAGGTTTCATCAGAGCCAGCCCTTCAAACACACCCACTACTACAGAAATATAGAGGGGTGGAGAGATAGAAAGAGGGATACTGCATTTAACCCAACCGCTCTGAATCAGTGAGGTGCGGGGGGCTGCTTTAATCGACATCTACATCATCGGTGCCCGGGGAACAGTTGTTGTTGGAGGTTAACTGCCTTACTCAGGGGCAGAACAACAGATTTCTACCTTGTCGGCTCGGGGATTCAATCCAGCAACCTTTCGGTTACCGGCCCAATGCTCCTACCCGCCAGGAAGGGAGAGAATTAGAGAGGGAGAGAGAGAAGAGAAGTAGAGTGGGACAAGGGGAGGGAGAGAGAGCAGGATTTGGAGAGAGAATACAGAAACTAGATAAGGATGTGAGAGAGAGACGATGCAGTGAGTGAGGGAGGGAGGGGAGATGTGTGTTTGTGGAATAAATTAGGAGATTTAGCTGAAGTATGAAGGGAGGACGTTAGTCTGAGCCCTAACACACACAAACACACACACACACACACACACACACACACACACACACACACACACACACACACACACACACACACACACACACACACACACACACACACCACACAGAGGTTGTCTAAAACCCATCATTCCTGTGCAGTTTTATACAGTAAGCTGATTAGCTGCGGAGATGGCTCTCATGTTCTTCTACGGTAGATTTCTACTCTACGCCCATTGTCTTACATTAGATGGCGTCACTCCTACATGACGCTCATCCTTCAGTGCAGGCGGAATCGACTGACTTTCTGATGTCAGACAATGCTCTACATCGGGGACATACAGGGGCAATCTGCTGTCACAGCATCTCTGACCTCTCAGGAGGGCATACTGGATGTTCATTACACATGAGAATGTGAGAAGGGTATAAAAAAGGATATAACATACTGTAGTACTCATATGGTATCTGATGACTTTGAGCAGATAGAAGAACATACAACCAGCTTCAAACTAACTGGAACTAGCCAAACAGGAAGACTGAACACACTGTGATTTATAGTACAAATGTGATTATCATCATAGTGTTTGTATCAGTTTTCATCATTTTTTTATCTGTTCAGTATCCTTCTGTAACCAGCGTATTACTGGAACTGCTCTGTCATTGTCATAATAATGTTGGTGGGTTTGTGGAATAAGCCCCAGGCCTCCCAGATAGAGACTTGGTGGGAAACCATGCTGGCTGGCACTGAGGGGGGCAGAGGGCTCAGTCGGGGTATTAGGGGCTCCATGGGGGGCTTCAGGGGTGTTTGGTGGGGGGCTAGTTAGTTATGGTAATGGAGAGCCCAGTGAGGTACTGAGTTATTGACTTTCTACCAGTTCAGGAGCCTCATCAGGGCTCCTCTCTCTGCCTTTGATGACCTTAAGCTTTGTGTTTAACCACTCTGATTATCAGGGCTCATTTTCTTCCACAGACACACACACCTCTCAACGTGTCCTTGCTGGTGTGTGTGTGTTTGCGTCCTTGCTGGTGTGTGTGTGTTTGCGACCTTGGTTGTGTGTGTGTGTGTGTGTTTGCGTCATTGCTGGTGTGTGTGTGTTTGTGTCCTTGCTTGTGTGTGTGATTGAACTATATGTGTGTAAGCCAACATCAAATGAAAGGTGTGTGATCTAACAACGGTGAAGCTGGGAGTTGGAGTTGTTTGGCACATCTCCATAAAATTTTAACCAAGTAGGAGAACAAGAGGGCAGGCGAGGCCCATTATGGTTATATCATGTAATGTCTTCCCAGGCTGGGCTGGCTGGGTGGTGTACTGTACATTGCAGACCAGGCTGTGTATGATAGCAGTGGGATAACATGTGTAGTGATCATATAGATACTGTATGTGACCTTCGCTGTCTGTTCCACTTGGTCCTGGGCTACTCTCTCTGAGCTACGGAGGGTTGTTGAGAAGTGATGCAGTCATCTGAGGGACAGAGGGAAGGGAGTCAAGCAGCAGTACAAGTAATGCCGTGGATATTACACGAGAGGCCAGAAGGTGTGTTTGTGCGTCATTCTGAACACACTTACCCATAGTGCCTTAGTACAACCTGCTCCCAAGACACAGCTATTGTGTGTGTTCATAGCCGTGAAACACTAAGAGACCGCTGAGACAAGCAAGCAAGCGTGTGTGTGTGTGTGTTTGTGTGTATGTTTGTAATGGTACATTAAGGATTATTTTGCGCCTTAGGGAGAGTGATAAAGAGTGCTGTGAGATCAATGTAGTCTCACATTTGCCATTTGAGCTTTGCTAGTGTGGCAGAATTACAGACACACACATAAACCTTGTTCTCCCCTAATATTAGGGTTAAGGTTTGGGTTAGGGGAAGGATTAGCTAACATGCTAAGTAGTTGCAAAGTAGCTAAAAAAGTAGTAAGTAGTTGCTAATTAGCTAAAATGCAGAAGTTGTTCGTGATGTGATTCGAAACACACAACATTTGGGTTGCAAGACATTCGCTTTATACGCCCACCCTATTACCACCCTGTATTAAGACCCTGTTACCCCCTATTACCACCCTGTATTAAGACCCTGTTACCCCCTATTACCACCCTGTATTAAGACCCTGTTACCCCCTATTACCACCCTGTATTAAGACCCTGTTACACCCTATTACCACCCTGTATTAAGACCCTGTTACACCCTATTACCACCCTGTATTAAGACCCTGTTACACCCTATTACCACCCTGTATTAAGACCCTGTTACACCCTATTACCACCCTGTATTAAGACCCTGTTACCCCCTATTACCACCCTGTATGAAGACTCTGTTACCCCCTATTACCACCCTGTATTAAGACCCTGTTACCCCCTATTACCACCCTGTATTAAGACCCTGTTACCCCCTATTACCACCCTGTATTAAGACCCTGTTACCCCCTATTACCACCCTGTATGAAGACTCTGTTACCCCCTATTACCACCCTGTATAAAGATCCCTGTTTCGCCCTATTACCAACCTGTATAAAGATCCCTGTTTCTCCTTATTACCAACCTGTATAAAGATCCCTGTTTCTCCCTATTACCACCCTGTATAAAGATCCCTGTTTCTCCCTATTACCACCCTGTATAAAGATCCCTGTTTCTCCCTATTACCAACCTGTATAAAGATCCCTGTTTCTCCCTATTACCAACCTGTATAAAGATCCCTGTTTCTCCCTATTACCACCCTGTATAAAGATCCCTGTTTCTCCCTATTACCACCCTGTATAAAGTTCCCTGTTTCTCCCTATTACCACCCTGTATAAAGATCCCTGTTTCTCCCTATTACCAACCTGTGCTTAAAGAGTCAGACCTGGTCAGTTCCGGTGAGAGACTGGTTTCTATATATTTAACTGGAGTGCTTCACTCAGGGCTGGAAAGATGGGGGGCTACCAATCCTTCCCTGGTAAGATTTGTAATTTATAAGATTAACAAACTGTTTGTGTCTTTTTTAGGGCCTGGGGATGGGAGGCTATCAGCAAAGATTAGAAAACTAAGAAGGAGAGGGAAGATAAATGTGGGCGAAAAAAGTTATTGCGGAGAGAGTGAGAAGGAGAGTAAGAAAGATGGACAGAATAGAAAGAGACAGAGAAAGATGGATGGAATAGAAGGAGAAAGAGAAAGATGAACAGAATAGAAAGAGGCACAGAGAAAGATGGATGGAATAGAAGGAGACAGAGAGAAAGATGGATGGAATAGAACGAGACAGAGAGAAAGATGGATGGAATAGAAAGAGATAGAGAGAAAATGTCAAATTGGCTTTTTACCAAATTACCGTACAACAGACCACGTATTCACCCTGCACACCCTAATTGACAACCAAACAAACCAAAACAAAGGCAAAGTCTTCTCATGCTTCGTCTCGATAATTTCAAAAAAGCCTTTGACTCAATTTGGCATGAGGGTCTGCTATACAAATTGATGGACAGTGGTGTTTGGGGTAAAACATACGACATTATAAAATCCATGTACACAAACAAAAAGTGTGCGGTTAAAATTGGCAAAAAACACACACATTTCTTCACACAGGGCCGTGGGGTGAGACAGGGATGCAGCTTAAGCCCCACCCTCTTCAACATATATATCAACGAATTGGCGCGGGCACTAGAAAAGTCTGCAGCACCCCGCCTCACCCTACTAGAATCCGAAGTCAAATGTCTACTGTTTGCTGATGATCTGGTGCTTCTGTCACCATCCAAGGAGGGCCTACAGCAGCACCTAGATCTTCTGCACAGATTCTGTCAGACCTGGGCCCTGACAGTAAATCTCAGTAAGACCAATATAATGGTGATCCAGTTGCCAGGATCACAAATACAAATTCCATCTAGACACTGTTGCCCTAGAGCACACAAAAAACTATACATACCTTGGCCTAAACATCAGAGCCACAGGTAACTTCCACAAAGCTGTGAACGATCTGAGAGACAAGGCAAGAAGGGCCTTCTATGCCATCAAAAGGAACATAAAATTCAACATACCAATTAGGATCTGGCTAAAAATACTTGAATCAGTCATGGAGCCCATTGCCCGTTATGGTTGTGAGGTCTGGGGTCCTCTTACCAACCAAGACTTCACAAAATGGGACAAACACCAAATTGAGACTCTGCATGCAGAATTCTGCAAAAATATCCTCAGTGTACAACGTAGAACACCAAATAATGCATGCAGAGCAGAATTAGGCCGATACCCACTAATTATCAAAATCCAGAAAAGAGACGTTAAATTCTACAACCACCTTCCATAACAAAGCATCACCTACAGAGAGATGAACCTGGAGAAGAGTCCCCTAAGCAAGCTGGTCCTGGGGCTCTGTTCACAAACACAAACACACCCCACAGAGCCCCAGGACAGCAGCACAATTAGACCCAACCAAATCATGAGAAAACAAAAAGATAATTACTTGACACATTGGAAAGAATTAACAAAAAAACAGAGCAAACTAGAATGCTATTTGGCCCTAAACAGAGAGTACACAGTGGCAGAATACCTGACCACTGTGACTGACCCAAACTTAAGAAAAGCTTTGACTATGTACAGACTCAGTGAGCATAGCCTTGCTATTGAGAAAGGCCCGCCGTAGGCAGACATGGCTCTCAAGAGAAGACAGGCTATGTGCTCACTTCCCACAAAATAAGGTGGAAACTGAGCTGCACTTCCTAACCTCCTGCCCAATGTATGACCATATTAGAGAGACATATTTCCCTCAGATTACACAGATCCACAAAGAATTTGAAAACAAATCCAATTTTGATAAACTCCCATATCTACTGGGTGAAATAACACAGTGTGCCATCACAGCAGCAAGATTTGTGACCTGTTGCCACAAGAAAAGGGCAACCAGTGAAGAACAAACAGCATTGTAAATACAACCCATATTTATGCTTATTTATTTTCCCTTGTGTACTTTAACCATTTGTACATTGTTACAACACTGTATATATATATATATATATATATATATATATATATATATATATAATATGACATTTGTAATGTCTTTATTGTTTTGAAACTTCTGTATGTGTAATGTTTACTGTTAATTTTTATTGTTTATTTCACTTTTGTATATTATCTACCTCACTTGCTTTGGCAATGTTAACACATGTTTCCCATGCCAACAAAGCCCCTTGAAATGAATTGAATTTAGAAAGATGAACAGAATAGAAGGAGACAGAGAAAGATGGATGGAGAGAAAGAAAGAGCTATTGAGTGAGAGGTAGTGCGAGGTGAGTGTTGTGAGTGATGCTGATTCCTTGGTGGTTTCCTATTGTTTGATAACTAGGTCATTGGGAGTTGTGTACTTTTATTTCTCTTGGCAATCTCTTTCTTACATTAAAGGCCCAGTGCAGTCCAAAACGGGATTGTCCTGTGTTTTATATATTTACACGCTATGTAGTTGGAATAATACTGTAAAACTGGGGAACATTTTGATAATGCCCTTTTAGTGTAAGAGCTGTTTGAAAAGACTATCTGAAATTTCTGCCTGTTTTGGTCAGATGGAGTTTTGGCCTGCCTGGTGACATCATTTTGTTAATAGACCAATAAGAAAGAGAGTTCCAAACCTCTCTGCCAATAACATCTATTTTTCAGTTTTCCCCTCCCCACTCACATGCTGACCAGACCACCCACGTTGCGTGTGCGAGCCTGGCAAAATAAATGTACACTTCCATGTTATTCAATCATTTCATCCAAACCGCTCACGCGAGTCAACAGCATCTGTGTAGCCAGGTGTTGAAATAGGACTTTGTTCTATTTTAAAGCTTTACACGCCACAAATCCCCCTTCTCCCATCTACTCATTGGTTTTTACAAGCATATACCCATGTGGGTGATTGAAAGATGAACGAGGTCCACACTGCAGTCCAGTTGGTTGCGGTAATGCACCTTAAAGTTGGTTGCCAACTGCCAAAAAAATCCACGGAAGAAAAATAATGAACGAGGAGAGATTTATCAAAGAAAACTAACTAAAAATCATCTAGGATTCCCCTTTTTTTGTGGATTAATTGTCTGAGTAGAGAGCACACTATTTTGTGTGTCTCAAAATGGGTCCAAAAGATCCACCTAAAAATAGGACCATATGCATTTCAGGTAAAATAACAACCCAATGTTTATATCCCAGGACAAACTAGCTAGCAACAGCTAGCTAGCTAGCTAAATGTCCATGAATGTTTCATACTGTACGTGTTTTGACCTGTCCCCAAATTAATATAGTTGGTTCACAGTTGGTTTTGGTATTTTATGAACTTGTCTGGTGGGGATAGACAAAATCCACATGCGCAACATGTGCACAATCACAGTAAGGTACATAATTGTTTTTAAGAAATGATTTGATATTGAGATAAAAATGGCTGCATTAGACCTTAGCATCTCTTTCTTTTTCCAAACCATATAACAATTTTTCCAAAGCATTGCTTACTTTTTCCAAACCATCTCTTTATTTTTCCAAATCATCTCTTTCCCTCCACACTGGAAATGCCAATACTGTTTGGAAACATAATGTGCTGTAATGTCCCACTCATCTAAGTGAGAAACAGAGATGGATGATCCTCAACAGTCAATTGAGGGGACAGAGGTTATTCAAACCACAGTGTTTTAACAACACCTTCAGATCCAGACCTTGTAAAGTTGCCTGACAACTGTTTCAATCCTATATCTCTGAGACAGTTTGAGATTAGAGCAGTGACAGAACTGTAAACCAGAAGCGCCACTGTGTCAAACTGAAATCCTTTAGAAAGAGGGATTGGTGAGCATGGCGGGGTCTACGGTTCTTACCGCAAATCCTACATCACTGACGGCCCAAATCCTCAAGATTGGTGGAGCACTGTGTGTGTGTGTGTGTAATCCTCTGAGCTGCATTTGCACAAATGATCCAAGTCCAATCTCTACTGCTACAGCCAATGCCTCAACACACAACACACAGTAATGAAGATCCTTGATGTGTGTTTGTTTGTGTTTGTTTTATTGTGTGTGATGTGTGTGTTTTATTTGGTGTGTGTTGTGTTTAGAGGGGGTTTACAGAGAACTCTATAGATAGTCTGATATCCACAAGGGGTTTTGGGTGATGTGTGATGTGTGTGTTCTCTCTAATCTAATCTGATTCTATGGATGCACAGTCAGCTGGAGGGGTAAGGGAAGAGGTAGGGGCCCTCTTAGATCAAACACTCCCCTCCACCCCCACACACACACAAACACACAGCTGGATCTGGATGTATAGAATTGGCACATGCCACTTGTGGATGGATGTGCAGGTGGGCTGGCCAACATTGACTCAGGGTTAGACGTAACATAGTACATGTAAATCTTTTTCGCTCTATTGAGTATGATATGTTACATTTCATATGGTATGTATTAATTTGTGGATGTCCATACATTTTCATACAATATGTTACAAATTACAATGCGAATGATATGTTAGCTAAGTGGCTAACTTTAGCTAGGCTTGGGGTCAGGGATTACGGTTAGGGTTAAGGTATGGGTTAAGGTTAGGGGTTAAGGTACAGGTTAAGATTAGGGTTAGGGGTTAAGATACGGGTTAAGGTTAGGGGTTAGGGTTAAGGTTTGGGTTAGGGTTAGGGGAAGGGTTAGCTAACATGCTAAGTAGTTGCAAAGTAGCTAAAAAAGTAGTAAGTAGTTGCTAATTAGCTAAAATGCAGAAGTTGTGCGTGATGTGATTCGAAACACACACCATTTGGGTTGCAAGACATTCGCTTTATACGCCCACCCAACCTCCTCGACCAACCTCCCTCCTTTCATTTTTGGCTTAAGTAACCTTCCACACAGGAAGGGTACCACATGAGGGAGGAGGATGTCTTTCCTGTAATGCACAGCGTTGAGATTGCCTGCAATGACAACAAGCTCAGTCCGATGATACTGTGACACACCGCCCCAGACCATGACGGACCCTCCACCCCCAAATCGATCCCGCTCCAGATTACAGGCCTCGGTGTAACTCTCATTCCTTTGACGATAAATGCGAATCCGACCATCACCCCTGGTGAGACAAAACTGCCACTCGTCAGTGAAGAGCACTTTTTGCCAGTCCTGCCTGGTCCAGCGATGGTGAGTTTGTGCCCATAGGCGACGTTGTTGCCTATGATGTCTGGTGAGGACCTGCCTTACAACAGTCCAACAAGCCCTCAGTCCAGCCTCTCTCAGCCTATTGCGGACAGTCTGAGCACTGATGGAGGGATTGTGCGTTCCTGGTGTAACTCTGGCAGTTGTTGTTGCCATCCTGTACCTGTTCCGCAAGTGTGATGTTCGGATGTACCAATCCTGTGCAGGTGTTGTTACACGTGGTTTGCCACTGCGAGGACGATCAGCTGTCTGTCCTGTCTCCCTGTATGTCTTAGGCGTCTCATTGTACGAACATTTCAATTTATTGCCCTGGCCACATCTGCAGTCCTCATGCCTCCTTGCAGCATGCCTAAGGCGCGTTCACACCGATGAGCGGGGACCCTAGGCATCCTGTACCTGTTCCGCAAGTGTGATGTTCGGATGTACCAATCCTGTGCAGGTGTTGTTACACGTGGTTTGCCACTGCGAGGACGATCAGCTGTCTGTCCTGTCTCCCTGTATGTCTTAGGCATCTCATTGTACGAACATTTCAATTTATTGCCCTGGCCACATCTGCAGTCCTCATGCCTCCTTGCAGCATGCCTAAGGCGCGTTCACACAGATGAGCAGGGACCCTGGGCATCATTCTTTTGGTGTTTTTTCAGAGTCAGTAGAAAGGCCTCTTTTAGTGTCCTTCGTTTTCATAACTGGGGCCTTAATTGCCCACCGTCTGCAAGCTGTTAGTGTCTTAACGACCGTTCCACAGGTGCATGTTCATTAATTGTTTATGGTTCATTGAACAAGCATGGGAAACAGTGTTTAAACCCTTTACAATTAAGATCTGTGAATTTTTTTTGATTTTTACGAATTATCTTTGAAAGACAGGGTCCTGAAAAAGGGACATTTCTTTTTTTGCTGAGTTTACATGCATATTGTGATGTACACCCAGCTGGATGCTAGTGAAGTATGAGTACAAATGCATGCAACTTCTCTGGTCATTGAAAGACGAGGGCTCCAGAAATCATGTTGTGTCTGTTGCTGTACCTCGTGTCATACACTTAGAGAATAATTTCATCATCCTGTAATGCGATGGACTGAGTTGCTCTGAATTCCTCAAATAGTCATACAGCGTTTGGGTGTAGGGTTGTAAGTACACCATAGAGCCTCATCCTGTAACCACACACTAATGGTATAACTCTACGCTGAAACTGCAGTGTTTGGTCTGGCTACTTTAGTTATGCTAGAGAAGAGAAGGGGCTGTTGGGTGTTCCTTTCAGGCCAAAGTACAGTAAGAAAAACCAGCTCCCGTCCTCCAATGAGAGAGAGGGGCCTCTGGTTAAAACAGCAATGGCAAAATGGGCTCTGGCTGTGTTTGTTTTTCTTCACAGAGGAACAAAGAGAAACCCTCAACTTCGTTGATTCGTAGGGAGTGTGTTAGCATGTGTCTGTGTGCTGAGTAGCTGTGCTTACCGCTGCGGCTGCGTAGCATCCTAGCTGAGATGCCGTTGGTTCCGATAGGGGGGTTGGTGATTGTACTTTCCACTGAGCCCACCTCTCCTCTGGGTTGCTTCATAAGCTCTGTTATGGTCCTGTAGATGGACAAACAAATATTACAGTTAGACTTCAGCCATTTAGAATGACTCTCTACATGTATGGGGATTTAAGGAGGAGCAGGGATTGAAACAGCAATTCTGCGGTTACAGGCAATCGACCCAAGTACTACACCTAAACTCCTGGGCCAATAACTCCCCATAGCGCCCCATCGTTAGCCACTGTGCGTGGCTGTAGGCTTAGTCAGAGCCAAAAATAAGGGCAGCAACACTGCAGGGGAACATGGTAGAAAGTGATGGGAGCCAGAGAATTGGGCTGAGTGTGTGACAACATAATCTGCAGAGAGAAAGAGTGAGAGTAACACTGAAAATGGGCCATTTTAATTGCGTGTAATCTTATCAGACACACACTGTCACAGTCACAAATACCCCCAAACACACTGTCACGTCATTGAGCTGTGTGTAAGGGAACACACTGCTGTAGTGACAGACGTCATCTCTGTGTGTGTGTGTGTGTGTGTGTGTGTGTGTGTGTGTGTGTGTGTGGGAGGTGTGGGGGGCCAGGGCTGTCCTCTCCTGGGAGGGCTTTCCTGAACAAACAGTGTGGTTCACTGTACGGTACATTGTGTGCCAGGAATGTGTCTAAATGTTGGGAGGGTGCTAGGGTGTAAATTGCCCTCCCTAGCTGAGCAGAGCAGAATGGGGATCAGCTGAGGGAGATGTATCGTATGGATAGAGATATGTACAATCTTAAAAAAAGGGTTCTTCAGCTGTCCCCATAGGAGAACCAGGTAGAACCCTCTCTAGAAAGGGACATGGAACCCAAAATGATTCTCCTCCCTGCAACCAAAAAGGGTTCTCCTTTAAAGTATGGGGATTCTAGTGGCGGGATATAGGTAGCCATCAGGGGGATCAGGGGGACTTTGTAGACATGTGGGGCGTCAGGAGGACTTTGCAGATGTGTGGGGCGTCAGGGGGACTTTGTAGACATGTGGGGCGTCAGGAGGACTTTGTCAGACATGTGGGGCGTCAGGAGGACTTTGCAGATGTGTGGGGCGTCAGGGGGACTTTGTAGACATGTGGGGCGTCAGGAGGACTTTGCAGACATGTGGGGCGTCAGGAGGACTTTGCAGATGTGTGGGGCGTCAGGGGGACTTTGTAGACATGTGAGGCGTCAGGAGGACTTTGCAGATGTGTGGGGCGTCAGGGGGACTTTGTAGACATGTGGGGCGTCAGGAGGACTTTGCAGACATGTGGGGCGTCAGGAGGACTTTGCAGATGTGTGGGGCGTCAGGGGGACTTTGTAGACATGTGGGGCGTCAGGAGGACTTTGCAGATGTGTGGGGCGTCAGGGGGACTTTGTAGACATGTGTGGCGTCAGGAGGACTTTGCAGACATGTGGGGCGTCAGGAGGACTTTGCAGATGTGTGGGGCGTCAGGGGGACTTTGTAGACATGTGGGGCGTCAGGAGGACTTTGCAGATGTGTGGGGCGTCAGGGGGACTTCTGAGACATGTGGGGCGTCAGGAGGACTTTGTAGACATGTGGGGCGTCAGGAGGACTTTGTAGACATGTGG
>NC_034184.2:13645914-13673107 GCF_002021735.2 Oncorhynchus kisutch
TTTAATCTACAGCAAAACTGCTTTTATCTCTGGGCATTTAGTGCATTTATAGAGGCTAAGTTTAACTTCCATCACAGGCTCCATCTATGTGGTAAAAATAAAACATTTAATTGAGAGATGTTAGCTTAAGTGAGGAAGTTTTACCCTAAATGTACATGACTAGACTAACGTGTGTTTGATGTAAATTAGGATTAAATGACTACAATAAAGTAGATATAGGCCATCAGTATGGGATATACTGTAAAGAAACTGGGACTACATTTTAACAAGGGATGTTCATCATTACTGCCCCTTCATTTATGACTGCAACATGTAAACAACACTATGTTTGTCTATAATCAGATCAATAATGTATCTTCAAGGTCATAAAGATGATAAACAGACCAGAATCCTCCTTTCCACTTGAATTCCAATAACTTCATGATAACATCTCAAGAGTCAGTCAGTTTTGGAAGACACAACCATCTTGCTGTCAATGAGCAACAATAGGCTTACGTCTCGTCCTTCTCCTGGACAGCAGGGAAGGTAAAAGCATTGAGCATCACTGAGGACATTTAGCCTTGCCTACATACAGTACAGTCTCTGTGTGCATGCCAAATGGCACCCTATTTCCTATATAGTACATTACTTTTGACCAGAGCCTGTGGTCAGAATTAGTGCACCGTATAGGGAATAGGGTGTCATTTGGGACACAGTCTCTGTATCTATAGCCACTTATATAAGACTTCCTGCGTCGGGGCGTTCGTTATATGATCGCTAATCCTTTTGGGTGAAAGCACATCGTATCGAATAACAAGGAGAGTGAGACACGCGTCTTCTAATGCTGTGTAGCAATCAATTATCCCTCCTCCCATACCAGGGAGGCAGATAGCTAATTAGCAACACTCAGTCCTAGTGTTCATCACTCACCACCACTGTTTCCAGCCCAGCTCAGAATCGATGTACAGTACAGTCCCCACTCTGATGATTGGAAAATGTTGCCCTCTGATCCAGCCCAGCTCAGAATCGATGTACAGTACAGTCCCCACTCTGATGATTGGAAAATGTTGCCCTCTGATCCAGCCCAGCTCAGAATCGATGTACTGTACAGTCCCCACTCTGATGATTGGGAAATCTAGCCCTCTAAACTAATGTACTTTATCCTTTATTAACTCTGAGGGCAGTTTCTAAAGCAGAGATGTCCTTGTATTATCTGCTATCATGTTTTCTCCTTGACTTTATGAACCATTTTCAGAATTAACATATCTGGTAATTCAAAGGTTTTCATGGCCGAGCAGCTGCACACAAGCCTAAGATCAGCATGTGCAATGCCAAGCGTCGGCTGGAGTGGTGTAAAGCTCGCCACCATTGAACCCTGGAGCAGTGGAAACGCTTTCTCTGGAGTGATGAATAACGCTTCACCATCTGGCAGTCCGACGGACGAATCTGGGTTATCTGCGAATGGAGAACACTACCTGCCTGAATGCATAGTGCATAGTGGTCTGGGGCTGTTATTTATGGCTTGGGACAGGCACCTTAGTTCCAGTAAGGGGAAATCTTAACACTACAGCTCAATTCAAAGGTCTTACTTGAGAAACGTTTAGTCACTATTATCATAAACTTTAACGGAGCCCTTTTGGTTTCTACCCCAGACTGGATTTGGAATCGGTGTGAATAACGTGAATTGGATTGTTAAAATTGGCTTTGTTGTTATTGTGATGAGCACTGAGTGACGAGAGAACAAACAGATGAAGCCTGGATGAGTTGTGATGGATTGATGTTTTGTATGTGTGTGTGTCACCTCACATCTGACCTTTTCCCAAAACAGTGCTTCACCTCTCTGTCTGTGTCAGACCCCATTTGCTTTGTGATCCATTTCTGTCTCTCTCCCTTTCTCTTACCCTCCCTTCATCCATTTCTCCCTCTCCCTTTCTCTTACCCTCCCTTCATCCATTTCTCCCTCTCTCTCCCTTTCTCTTACCCTCCCTTCATCCATTTCTCCCTCTCTCTCCCTTTCTCTTACCCTCCCTTCATCCATTTCTCCCTCTCTATCCCTTTCTCTTACCCTCCCTTCATCCATTTCTCCCTCTCTTCCCTTTCTCTTACCCTCCCTTCATCCATTTCTCCCTCTCTCTCCCTTTCTCTTACCCTCCCTTCATCCATTTCTCCCTCTCTCTCCCTTTCCTCTTACCCTCTCCTTCATCCATTTCTCCCTCTCTCTCCCTTTCTCTTACCCTCCCTTCATCCATTTTCTCCCTCTCTCCCTTTCTCTAACCCTCCCTTCATCCATTTCTCCCTCTCTCTCCCTTTCTCTTACCCCTCCCTTCATCCATTTCTCCCTCTCTCCCTTTCTCTTACCCTCCCTTCATCCATTTCTCCCTCTCTCTCCCTTTGTCTTACCCTCCCTTCATCCATTTCTCCCTCTCTCCCTTTCTCTTACCCTCCCTTCATCCATTTCTCCCTCTCTCTCCCTTTCTCTTACCCTCCCTTCATCCATTTCTCCCTCTCTCTCCCTTTCTCTTACCCTCCCTTCATCCATTTCTCCCTCTCTCCCTTTCTCTTACCCTCCCTTCATCCATTTCTCCCTCTCTCTCCCTTTCTCTTACCCTCCCTTCATCCATTTCTCCCTCTCTCCCTTTCTCTTACCCTCCCTTCATCCATTTCTCCCTCTCTCTCCCTTTCTCTTACCCTCCCTTCATCCATTTCTCCCTCTCTCTCCCTTTCTCTTACCCTCCCTTCATCCATTTCTCCCTCTCTCTCCCTTTCTCTTACCCTCCCTTCATCCATTTCTCCCTCTCTCCCTTTCTCTTACCCTCCCTTCATCCATTTCTCCCTCTCTCCCTTTCTCTTACCCTCCCTTCATCCATTTCTCCCTCTCTCTCCCTTTCTCTTACCCTCCCTTCATCCATTTCTCCCTCTCTCTCCCTTTCTCTTACCTCCCTTCATCCATTTCTCCCTCTCTCTCCCTTTCTCTTACCCTCCCTTCATCCATTTCTCCCTCTCTCTCCCTTTCTCTTACCCTCCCTTATCCATTTCTCCCTCTCTCTCCCTTTCTCTTACCCTCCCTTCATCCATTCTCCCTCTCTCTCCCTTTCTCTTACCCTCCCTTCATCCATTTCTCCCTCTCTCTCCCTTTCTCTTACCCTCCCTTCATCCATTTCTCCCTCTCTCCCTTTCTCTTACCCTCCCTTCATCCATTTCTCCCTCTCTCCCTTTCTCTTACCCTCCCTTCATCCATTTCTCCCTCTCTCCCTTTCTCTTACCCTCCCTTCATCCATTTCTCCCTCTCTCCCTTTCTCTTACCCTCCCTTCATCCATTTCTCCCTCTCTCCCTTTCTCTTACCCTCCCTTCATCCATTTCTCCCTCTCTCTCCCTTTGTCTTACCCTCCCTTCATCCATTTCTCCCTCTCTCCCTTTCTCTTACCCTCCCTTCATCCATTTCTCCCTCTCTCCCTTTCTCTTACCCTCCCTTCATCCATTTCTCCCTCTCTCTCCCTTTGTCTTACCCTCCCTTCATCCATTTCTCCCTCTCTCCCTTTCTCTTACCCTCCCTTCATCCATTTCTCCCTCTCTCCCTTTCTCTTACCCTCCCTTCATCCATTTCTCCCTCTCTCTCCCTTTCTCTTACCCTCCCTTCATCCATTTCTCCCTATCTCTCCCTTTCTCTTACCCTCCCTTCATCCATTTCTCCCTTTCCCGCTGTCTCTTTTCCACCAGCTCTCTTCTCATTTCTCAATCTCCATCTTTCTGTCAACAGTGCAGTTAAAACTCACTCAGAATCCCCTGTCAATTCAGATTAGTGTTACAGAGCAGGGACATCACCAACAGCTCCCCAAATCTGCTCACATACACCCAGTGTAACTCCAGGTCCCTATGGGAACATGCAGACCAGTTCAGAGATACATTGGGAACACCAATAACCAATTCTCTACACTATTCATTAAAATATAATGGATTAGAATTACCATTGGTAACATGGTATTGGAAATGCTGCCCAATGGTATTGCCTAATGGTATGCAGATCTAAGCGCTCAGAAGGCAGGCTAGGGTTCTATATGGAATTGATCCTAACACATCCAGTGACATTCAGAACCTCACAGGATTCCAGGAGACATGCATTATCTATCCAATCCTTTCAGATCTAAACAAGTGCTCAGGGGTTAGAGGTTAGAGATCGATTTGGAATTTGGCACAACACACGCAGTGGCATACAGGCCCCTAACCTGTCCTCTATGGACAGTCAAACACAGGATTATTGGTCACCCTACAGTATAGACTATAGTGAGCTGTAGGTTTGGGCAAAGATTATTCATTACTACCTCAACACTTCCTCTCTTTCTTGAGGCCCCTGATGTTGGTTTCCCTCAGAACTTGACATCTACGTTCTGGCTTGGCCTTACATCCATTTCAGTGCCATTTTGTGGTATTTAGAAAAAAGGATGATGTGAGAATTAAACCCTTGGAGCTGAGTCAATGAGCAGTGACCCTTGTGTGTCTCTTCCAGGCACAGCACAACTGTGGGGGAGGCAGGGGGAGGAAGTGGTCAGGAGAAGGTAAATGTCACGAAATTGCCATTGCAGGTGGACTAGGAGGGAGGGAGTGTACGAAATAAGGGAGCATGTAATGTAAACCAGCCATGGAGGAAATCAGAGGGATGGAAGAAGGGGTGTGCCCAACTCTCTGTCTGTCTGTGTCTTTCTTTGGGTTGCTTCTCAGGTTGAAGAAGACACAGCTTTTAATGTTTTTTCCTAATACTGAAAGACATTGAACCACAGCAGCGAAGGACAGGCGAAGTAAAAGGCATAGCTCATCAAAGAAGAATGTAGTGGTAGAGGGAGAATTGGTAAAGCAATCAAGTTTTTGTTTTGTTAATTTGCCTTATTGAAGGGCATAGCGGTTTTTAATGTCACGCTTTTTTTAGGAGCCATCTTAGTCCCAGGACAGGTGTTACTTCCATACTCCCTCTCAACTCCCCTATAACAGAACATGATATCTTAAGGTCCCAAGGATGGGCGTATCTCTCTCACACACGCACACGCTCGATCAGATCAGATCCTTGGACCACCCAGTCTTCTCTTCCCCATGTTAATCCTCACCTTTTGTGGATACTGTATCCCATGCTATCATGCCTGGGCCCATGTCCTCTGAATGTTGTGGTCTGAACCATGCACTACCAACCTAAAAGTCAGCATCCTCATTCTTGTTGTTAATTGAACTATAAATCACTATTCAGATTGTGGAATGATGCCTTTTGGGATAAAGGTTATTGTTGTTTGTTTAAGTTCTATGTAATGTCCCTTCCGGTCGATGTCCTCCATTAGATTAGACATGCGTCAATGGGTAGAGTGACACGCAGAGTGGTACATTCTGTCCTATGTACACCGATAATTGTAATGTACTAACTGCTGTGAAATTTTAGGGGGGGATTGAGGGGAGTATGGAAGTAACACCTGTCCTGGTAGAAACTGACTGTCAGATTTGAGAGCAGATACTGCATGCTGTTCTAATAAGCGCCCTATAGAGCAGCACTGCAGGGTGTGTTGTCAAAGAGGGTGAAAGAAAAGATGAGCGATGGACAAAATGAACTGTGTACAAATGAATTGGTCTCTATACACTGTGTAGAAATGAGTTGGTCTCTATACACGTGTAGAAATTAGTTGGTCTCTATACACTGTGTACAAATGAATTGGTTTCTATATACACGTAGAAATGAGTTGGTCTCTATACACGTGTAGAAATGAGTTGGTCTCTATACACTGTGTACAAATGAATTGGTTTCTATATACACGTAGAAATGAGTTGGTCTCTATACACGTGTAGAAATGAGTTGGTCTCTATACACTGTGTACAAATGAATTGGTTTCTATATACACGTAGAAATGAGTTGGTCTCTATACACGTTTAGAAATGAGTTGGTCTCTATACACTGTGTACAAATGAATTGGTTTCTATATACACGTAGAAATTAGTTGGTCTCTATACACATGTAGAAATGAGTTGGTCTCTATACACTGTGTACAAATTAATTGGTTTCTATATACACGTAGAAATGAGTTGGTCTCTATACACGTGTATAAATGAATTGGTCTCTATACACTGTGTACAAATGAATTGGTTTCTATATACACGTAGAAATTAGTTGGTCTCTATACACTGTGTACAAATGAATTGGTTTCTATATACACGTAGAAATGAGTTGGTCTCTATACACGTGTAGAAATTAGTTGGTCTCTATACACTGTGTACAAATGAATTGGTTTCTATATACATGTAGAAATGAGTTGGTCTCTATACACGTGTAGAAATGAGTTGGTCTCTATACACACTGTGTACAAATAAATTAGTTTCTATATACATGTAGAAATGAGTTGGTCTCTATACACGTGTAGAAATGAGTTGGTCTCTATACACGTGTAGAAATGAGTTGGTCTCTATACACTGTGTACAAATGAATTGGTTTCTATATACATGTAGAAATGAGTTGGTCTCTATACACGTGTAGAAATTAGTTGGTCTCTATACACTGTGTACAAATTAATTGGTTTCTATATACATGTATAAATGAGTTGGTCTCTATACACTCTGTGTAGAAATGAGTTGGTCTCTATACACTCTGTGTAGAAATCAGTTGGTCTCTATACACTCTGTGTAGAAATGAGTTGGTCTCTGTACACTCAGTGTAGAAATGAGTTGGTCTCTACACACTGTATACAAATGAATTGGTCTCTATACACGTGTAGAAAATAGTTGATCTCTATACACTCTGTGTAGAAATGAGTCGGTCTCTATTCACTCTGTGTAGAAATTAGTTGGTCTCTATTCACTCTGTGTAGAAATGAGTCGGTCTCTATTCACTCTGGGTAGAAATGAGTTGGTCTCTATTCACTCTGTGTAGAAATTAGTTGGTCTCTATTCACTCTGTGTAGAAATTTGTTTGTCTCTATTCACTCAAAAAAAGGTGCTATCTAGAACCTAAAAGGGTTATTTGACCAACCCTATTAGGATAACCCTTTGAAGAACCCTTTTTGGTTCCAGATAGAGCCCTTTTGGTTCCATGTTAAACCCTTTCCACACAGGGTTCTACATTTAACTCAAAATGATTCTACCTAGAACCAAAAAGAGATATCCTATGGGGACCGCTGAAGAACTCTTTTGGAACCCTTTTTTCTAAGAGTTTAGCATGAACATGGCAAGACCAGCTGGGCAGCAGAGGAGTAGCAACAGTATTCCAGTAATCTGAGAGCCATTTATTTAATCTGTGTGAGTCTAATCTGGCCAGGACAGTTCATCTGGTATGAAGTCTTAATCAGGCAAGGAGTGTATGTCGTTGGTGGAGTGTTCTATTTCGGAGAGGTGGTAACATCTAAAAACAAAGAAATGTAATCCTGCGAATATTTCTCAAAGCTGGAGACATTGATGGCCTTGTACTGTGAGAGCCGCTGTTCTCTCCCTATGCAATAAATATGTGATTTCAGAGAGAAATATACAATTTATAATAATAATAATTTTCCCTTGGGCTTTTTGTAACTTTTTTTATGGAAGATTTCCATATCTCAATATTGGCCAGGTGGAGTTATATGAAACCAGTGTGGAGTTATTAACTGCCGGCTAATAGAGACATTACTGTAAAGAGGCAGAATGGAGAAGGGAGAGAGAGGGGGAGTGGAGGAGAGAGTGAGAGAGAAAATGACAGAGGAGAGAGAGAGGAAGAAAGGGGGGCGAGAAGACAAAGAAAGAGAGTTGGAAAGGGAGAGAAGCGTGAGAAAGAGAGAGAGATTCTGATTGGGTGAAATCTCTTATCCCGTGCCGCCCTGCTTCCGTTGATGACCAAGGGCCCCCAGAAGAGAGGAGGAGAAGAGGTGGAGGAGAAGAGGTGGAGGAGGAGTGTAATAGAATAGAAAGAGAGATGAGGGGGATAAAAAAGAACAGGAGAACTGGTAAAAGGAGGGAGAGGTAAGCCTGTGTAGCGTAGCAGTGTTTCAGTAATGATGTCCTTGGGGCTCCGCTCCAACCCTGAACCAGATATTTAACCTGACCAATGCTGGCTGAAACACTTTACAGGGAGATGAGGGCTGACTGGGATGTCATGTGGTGTACATACTGTAGCTATTAGGGAATGTGATACATTATTTTGAGTAAATGTATCCATTGGCAGTATAGAATAAACTTAGTTTTGATAAGTATTTGCTTGATATCTATAGCGTTACCTCTGGTCATATTGTGATCTCCTCCCTCTCTTTGTTTCTCTTCCTTTGTGCCTTTCTTCTCCTCGCTCTCTCTCTCTCCATCTCAACTTCTGGAACAGGTCATATTCCCTATAGAATGTTGTTAAACACAACATCACCCTGCAGTTACCTTCAATATTCAACATGACAGTTTATCAATGTAAATAGACCACTGGCTAGAGTGATCAGGTAGGTCCCTGAACAAGTTTGTGAAATTTAGATGAAATACACAAATCTAATCAGTGGGTATTAAAACAATTAATATCCTTGCAATATGTTTCCCCCTAACAACACACACACACATTAATAAAAGTTGCCAAAAGAATTTGCCTGATTCATTTCATGGTTGCAGCAAAATAACCTCCCTCACCTGGCGTTGCTGACGTCGTTCTGTGCCCCTGCTGATCCCCTGATCTTCTCCAGGCCCAGCTTGGTGAAGATGCCCATCAGCACCATGATGGCCACCCCCCCACAGATGATATAGACGATCATGTGGGTTCGATCCCTCTCCTGGTCACTGTGGTCCTCGGTCACCGTGGTGATGGGCTTGCCCGTGTTGGCCCAGATGGGCGTGTCATAGTTTGAACAGATGCTCTGGTCGAGGCGCTGCCCTCTGAACTGGCAGCAGAAGCGGTAGAAGCAGGTACCGCAGCAGTACAGGAAAACGCCCATGTTGCAGTTGAAAGGTGGGTCCCACTGGCCCATCACGTCGTAGTAACCTTGGCAAAGGGTGCCTTTGGTCGGGATGACGTCCTCATCGTCCGCAATGTCACCACTAGGCGTCGACACGCCACCGAACTCTGTGGTTACTAGCATGGTGACGGGCTCCGCTGTAGTGGGGGTCATCGGAGCTGTCTGATTGGCTGTCTGGGTTTGGATGGTGTCCGTGTCAATGGTGGTGGAGCCAGTGAGGTCCTGGGCCAGGCTGGACCTCGTCAGGAGGAAGGAGAGGAGGAGGCAGGATAGGGGGCAGGCCGCCATGGTACAACGCATCCTCATCCTCCGGGCCGCGCTGAGGCTTTAGAACCGTCCTCTATAGCGGGCCAGACCAGAGGTCAAAGGCTTGGAGTCTGAGACAGACCAACAAGGTTGGGAAGAAACTATCTAATGTCTCTCAAGCACACACAAACTAATCCTAATTGACGTTTTTCAACAGAATTGATTTGTATGGAGTTGTTCACTCATATAGTTCAACCAATCACAAATGTGACTGATGAATAATGGTAACAGACAGAGTTGGTTTGGTTTGCAGGTTATAAATGTTTGTTTTGGTAAATGTAGTGCACGCCAGCCGCTCAAAACAGTCCAAAATAGCTCAAATATCTGATGCTCTGGACTAAAATCCTCTGAAACATCACAATTGATTTGTCTTACCTTTGTCCTTTGAAATTGCCTTTAGAGAAATCAGCAGTTTCAATATTCCAGGGTATATTCCATGAACAAATTGTCCACAAACTTTACACAGCATTTTCCTTCATAGTCTACAAGAGTTTATACTTTTCCTTATGTGTTTTCCATTCTCCAAATAGTTTTGTAGTAGCTTTGTTCACCACTGGTGACCTGTCCTCTCTGCTCTCGTTAAAGCAGTGTTTCCCTGTTCATCCTCCCAGCACAGTGTTTGCGAATAGCTTGGAGGTCCAGACCAGTCCACTACTGGTAGAAATCCCACAGAGTACCGCGCTGCGCTCGCTGACAATCCTGCCCCTGTAAGTGAGAAAGTGTGATGTGCGAGTGTGTGCTGTTGAATGCGACTCGCTCTGTGAAAATGCAACCGTTCAGGAGCCAAATGAAATCCCCTCCTCTCCTGCACTCAGTGAGTACCACACAGAGGGAAATAGAGAGGGAGAGTAGAGAGAGAAAGAAAGAAAGATAGAAAGGGAGGGAGAGAGAGGGGGGTCCAATCCTATCCAGCTGCTGCTCACATCATCCCCTGAGAAGGAGGGAGGGGCGTGAAACTGAGATGCACTTTACTTTCTGTCACAAATAGTTTTTCTGAATAACACGGTGTGTGTTTGATATGCTCTCTATCTAAATGTATGTAGTTCTAAGTCAAACAGACATCTGTTTACTCCCTCCAATTGTTTAGTTGCATATACTTTGGTTATCTGTCTGCTTCTCATTCGTCCTCATTCTCTTTCAGTCCTCCTCTCCCTCTCAGACGGCCCATACATTGTGAACACAGATAAATGTTTGTGTGTCTGTGTGTGTGTCTGCCAGATTAAGTCCAGAAGTCCAACTCTTGGGTCTTCCATGGGTTTGGTTTGTTACAAATCTCAACCTGTGCTGAGACACAGCGATACCCTCACTCTGTCGGCCTAAACCACAGCAGCTGGAATCCAATGACAAGAGCCTGCAAGACATATCTGCACACACACTAACGCCAGCTCAAATTCTAACAGCGTTTCCCAGTGTGAATGATAGAAAACCTAAATTGTATGAAAATATACAGATAGATTGATTAGGTTTCTTTTGCTCTCCTTCAACCTTGACTCTACTCTTATTTCCGCTCCTTTACTTTGCCTTCCACCATCCTCCCTTTTTCTCTCATTTCTCAACACTTTCTCTTCCACCATTCTCCCTTTTTCTCAACACTTTGCCTTCCACCAAAGCAGATCAGTGACCAAGATGGCATAGCAGTCGGACGTGTGTTGTGTTTGTCTTTGTCTTATCCCCTGTAAATAGCCGTTTCTTTCTTTTTTCTCGTATACATTTTAATTTCACTTTCTATCTACGTACTAAATATACTTTCCTGCAACCCGCCTCACCCAATGTGGTACGGATCTACTATTTTTATTCCTTATAACTGGAACCTCCGCCAGGAGCTAGCCAGCTAACTAGCTACTAGACTTTGTTAGCCACAGCTAGCAGACTTCACCTTTAAATCGGACACCGCCAGCTTTAGCTCGGACAATACATGCCAGTCTGCACAGCGTGATATCAACCCAGAGCATTTCGGACTGCTTCTCTCTACCACATCACCATATCCCTACCGCTCATTACACCGGATCATCGCAGCTAGTTGCTGCTACCGAGTGGCTACTGTTAGCTAACGCCTCTGTCCCGAAGCAAGCACCAGTTAGCCTTGAGCTAGCCTCGAGCTAGGCCCATCTCCCTGCTAGCCAAAGAGATCCATCAGACAATTCCTGGGCTAAAATAACTATTTTTCCAATTGGCCTGGACCCTTTATTGTCGACACGGAGCCCGATCCATCACGACTTATCTGCCGACGTAATGGCCCGATCAGGTCTAAACAGGCTTTTTTCGTTGTGATGTCGCCGAAGACCCATCTTCTTGCCCCGGCGCATTATCTTTCTAAATGCTGTCTCTCCTGCTTGCCTAGTGTAGTACTGACTACTGAACGGCTCCCTGACCCACCTACTGCTGTTCTTTGGACCCTATGAACACTCGGTTACACAGCTGATGCCCCTGGACTGTTTCAATAACACGGTACCTAATTTTGTTTCTGTCGGCCCCAGCCTCGAACTCAGTTCCTGTACGTACCTAACTGACCCGCTCTGCCCATTCATCACCATTTACCCGTTGTTGTCTTAGCTCTCCTGACCAACACCTGTGACTGCTTTATGCCTCTCTCTAATGTCAATATGCCTCTCTCTAATGTCAATATATCCTTGTCTACTGCTGTCTCAGCTAGTTCTTATTGTTTTATTTTACTGTAGAGCCTTCATTCCTGTTCACCTTGCTTCAGATAGCTCTTTTGTCCCAACCCCCACACATGTGGAGACCTCACCTGGCTTAAATGGTGCCACCAGAGACGAAATCTCTCTCATCGTCACTCAACACCTAGGTTAACCTCCACTGTACCATACCCTTGTCTGTACATTATGCCCTGAATCTATTCTACCACGCCCAGAAATCTGCTCCTTTAATTCTCTGTTCCCAACAAAATAGACGACCAGTTCTTTTAGCCTTTAGCCGTACCCTTATCCTACTCCTCCTCTGTTCCTCTGGTGATGTAGAGTTTAACCCAGGCCCTGTAGCCCCCAGCATCACACCTATTCCCCAGGCGCTATCATTTGTTGACTTTTGTAACCGTAAAAGCCTTGGTTTCATGCATGTTAACATCAGAAGCCTCCTCCCTAAGTTTGTTTTATTCACTGCTTTAGCACACTCCGCCAACCCTGATGTCCTAACCGTGTCTGAATCCTGGCTTAGGAAGGCCACCAAAAATTCTGAAATTTCCACCCCCAACTATAACATTTTCAGTCAAGACAGAACTGCTAAAGAGGGCGGAATTGCAATATACCTTAGAGTTCTGTCATACTATCCAGGTCTGTGCCCAAACAGTTCGAGCTTCTACTTTTAAAAATCCACCTTTCCAGAAACAAGTCTCTTACTGTTGCCGTTTGTTATGGTGAGATTGAGGGCATCTAGCATAGATTGTAGGATGGCCTGGGTGTTAAGCATATCCCAGTTTAGGTCACCTAACATTACGAACTCTGAAGATAAATGGGGGACAATCAATTTACATACAGTGGGGTAAAAAAGTATTTAGTCAGCCACCAATTGTGCAAGTTCTCCCACTTAAAAAGATGAGAGAGGCCTGTAATTTTCATCATAGGTACACTTCAACTATGACAGACAAAATGAGGAAAGAAAATCCAGAAAATCACATTGTAGGATTTTTAATGAATTTATTTGCAAATTATGGTGGAAAATAAGTTTTTGGTCACCTACAAACAAGCAAGATTTCTGGCTCTCACAGACCTGTAACTTCTTCTTTAAGAGGCTCCTCTGTCCTCCACTCATTACCTGTATTAATGGCACCTGTTTGAACCTGTTATCAGTATAAAAGACACCTGTCCACAACCTCAAACAGTCACACTCCAAACTCCACTATGGCCAAGACCAAAGAGCTGTCAAAGGACACGAGAAACAAAATTGTAGACCTGCACCAGGCTGGGAAGACTGAGTCTGCAATAGGTAAGCAGCTTGGTTTGAAGAAATCAAGTGTGGGAGCAATTATTAGGAAATGGAAGACATACAAGACCACTGATAATCTCCCTCGATCTGGGGCTCCACGCAAGATCTCAAGAACGGTGAGCAAAAATCCCAGAACCACACGGGGGGACCTAGTGAATGACCTGCAGAGAGCTGGGACCAAAGTAACAAAGCCTACCATCATTAACACACTACGCCGCCAGTGCCAGACGTGTCCCCCTGCCTAAGCCAGTACATGTCCAGGCCCGTCTGAAGTTTGCTAGAGAGCATCTGGATGATCCAGAAGAAGATTGGGAGAATGTCATATGGTCAGATGAAACCAAAATATAACTTTTTGGTAAAAACTCAACTCGTCGTGTTTGGAGGACAAAGAATGCTGAGTTGCATCCAAAGAACACCATACCTACTGTGAAGCATGGGGGTGGAAACATCATGCTTTGGGGCTGTTTTTCCGCAAAGGGACCAGGCCGACTGATCCGTGTAAAGGAAAGAATGAATGGGGCCATGTATCATGAGATTTTGAGTGAAAACCTCCTTCCATCAGCAAGGGCATTGAAGATTAAATGTGGCTGGGTCTTTCAGCATGACAATGATCCCAAACACACCGCCCAGGCAATGAAGGAGTGGCTTTGTAAGAAGCATTTCAGGGTCCTGGAGTGGCCTAACCAGTCTCCAGATCTCAACCCCATAGAAAATCTTTGGAGGGAGTTGAAAGTCTGTGTTGCCCAGCAACAGTCCCAAAACATCACTGCTGTGAAAACCTTGTGAAGACTTACATAAAACGTTTGACCTCTGTCATTGCCAACAAAGGGTATATAACAAAGTATTGAGATAAACTTTTGTTATTGACCAAATACTTATTTTCCACCATCATTTGAAAATAAATTCATGAAAAATCCTACAATGTGATTTTCTGGATTTTTTTTCTTCTCATTTTGTCTGTCATAGTTGAAGTGTACCTATGATGAACATTACAGGCCTCTCTCATCTTTTTAAGTGGGAGAACTTGCACAATTGGTGGCTGACTAAATACTTTTTTGCCCCACTGTATGGAGTCCAGGACACAGCCCCCAGCTGTAAAATTGATTGTCCCCCATTTATCTTCAGAGTTCGTAATGTTAGGTGACCTAAACTGGGATATTCGTAATGGATCCATGGTCAAGCGACCACTCCTCATCACTGTCAAATGCTCCCTAAAACACTTCAGCTAGCAGGCCTTTCTAATGGACCTGGTCCATACCTGGTTAAATAAAAACATTTTTTTTATCACTGACTGTGTGTCTGTTCACCTCTTCCTTTACATGGTCTTTCTGGATCAGAGAGAGAGAGAAATAGAAAGAGAGAGAGGAGGGAATAGGGGACAACAGGGGGTGTATAGTAAGTACTGCGTGAGAGAGAGGCACAAAATGAGAAGAAAATAGGGACTGGAGACTTGAACTAGAGAGAGATACTGGGCCATGGAGGAACACAAGAGAGCGATACCGGGCCATGGAGGAACACAAGAGAGGAAAGAGAGAGAGATACTGGGCCATGGAGGAACACAAGAGAGCGATACTGGGCCATGGAGGAACACAAGAGAGAGATACCGGGCCAAGGAGGAACACAAGAGAGCGATACTGGGCCAAGGAGGAACACAAGAGAGCGATACCTGGCCAAGGAGGAACACAAGAGAGAGATACCGGGCCATGGAGGAACACAAGAGAGCAATACTGGGCCAAAGAGGAACACAAGAAAGAGATACCTGGCCAAGGAGGAACACAAGAGAGAGATACCGGGCCAAGGAGGAACACAAGAGAGCGATACCTGGCCAAGGAGGAACACAAGAGAGAGATACTGGGCCAAGGAGGAACACAAGAGAGAGATACCGGGCCATGGAGGAACACAAGAGAGCGATACCGGGCCATGGAGGAACACAAGAGAGCGATACCGGGCCATGGAGGAACACAAGAGAGGAAAGAGAGAGAGATACCTGGCCAAGGAGGAACACAAGAGAGAGATACCGGGCCAAGGAGGAACACAAGAGAGCGATACCTGGCCAAGGAGGAACACAAGAGAGAGATACTGGGCCAAGGAGGAACACAAGAGAGAGATACCGGGCCATGGAGGAACACAAGAGAGCGATACCGGGCCATGGAGGAACACAAGAGAGCGATACCGGGCCATGGAGGAACACAAGAGAGGAAAGAGAGAGAGATACCTGGCCAAGGAGGAACACAAGAGAGAGATACCGGGCCATGGAGGAACATAAGAGAGAGATACCTGGCCATGTAGGAACACAAGAGAGAGATACCGGGCCAAGGAGGAACACAAGAGAGAGATACCTGGCCAAGGAGGAACACAAGAGAGAGATACCGGGCCATGGAGGAACATAAGAGAGAGATACCTGGCCATGTAGGAACACAAGAGAGAGATACCTGGCCAAGGAGGAACACAAGAAAGAGATACCTGGCCAAAGAGGAACACAAGAAAGAGATACCTGGCCAAGGAGGAACACAAGAAAGAGATATCTGGCCAAGGAGGAACACAAGAAAGAGATACCTGGCCAAGGAGGAACACAAGAAAGAGACCTGGCCAAAGAGGAACACAAGAAAGAGATACCTGGCCAAGGAGGAACACAAGAGAGAGATACCTGGCCAAGGAGGAACACAAGAGAGAGATACCGGGCCAAGGAGGAACACAAGAGAGCGATACCTGGCCAAGGAGGAACACAAGAGAGAGATACTGGGCCAAGGAGGAACACAAGAGAGAGATACCTGGCCAAGGAGGAACACAAGAGAGATACCGGGCCAAGGAGGAACACAAGAGAGCGATACCTGGCCAAGGAGGAACACAAGAGAGCGATTCCGGGCCATGGAGGAACACAAGAGAGAGATACCTGGCCAAGGAGGAAAGAGAGAGAGATACCGGGCCATGGAGGAACACAAGAGAGAGATACCGGGCCAAAGAGGAACACAAGAGAGCGATACCTGGCCAAGGAGGAAAGAGAGAGAGATACCGGGCCATGGAGGAACACAAGAGAGCAATACTGGGCCAAAGAGGAACACAAGAAAGAGATACCTGGCCAAGGAGGAACACAAGAGAGAGATACCTGGCCAAGGAGGAACACAAGAGAGAGATACCTGGCCAAGGAGGAACACAAGAAAGAGATACCTGGCCAAGGAGGAACACAAGAGAGAGATACCTGGCCAAGGAGGAACACAAGAAAGAGATACCTGGCCAAAGAGGAACACAAGAAAGAGATACCTGGCCAAGGAGGAACACAAGAAAGAGATATCTGGCCAAGGAGGAACACAAGAAAGAGATACCTGGCCAAGGAGGAACACAAGAAAGAGATACCTGGCCAAAGAGGAACACAAGAAAGAGATACCTGGCCAAGGAGGAACACAAGAGAGAGATACCTGGCCAAGGAGGAACACAAGAGAGAGATACCGGGCCAAGGAGGAACACAAGAGAGAGATACCGGGCCAAGGAGGAACACAAGAGAGCGATACCTGGCCAAGGAGGAACACAAGAGAGAGATACTGGGCCAAGGAGGAACACAAGAGAGAGATACCTGGCCAAGGAGGAACACAAGAGAGAGATACCGGGCCAAGGAGGAACACAAGAGAGAGATACCGGGCCAAGGAGGAACACAAGAGAGCGATACCTGGCCAAGGAGGAACACAAGAGAGCGATTCCGGGCCAAGGAGGAACACAAGAGAGAGATACCGGGCCAAAGAGGAACACAAGAGAGCGATTCCGGGCCATGGAGGAACACAAGAGAGAGATACCTGGCCAAGGAGGAAAGAGAGAGAGATACCGGGCCATGGAGGAACACAAGAGAGAGATACCGGGCCAAAGAGGAACACAAGAGAGCGATACCTGGCCAAGGAGGAAAGAGAGAGAGATACCGGGCCATGGAGGAACACAAGAGAGCAATACTGGGCCAAAGAGGAACACAAGAAAGAGATACCTGGCCAAGGAGGAAAGAGAGAGAGATACTGGGCCATGGAGGAAAGAGAGAGAGAGAGAGGCAGCGGAATGACAGGGGTACATAAGCAAGGGATTATGAGCGAGGGAGAACAGAGGAATGAAGCTGTGGGAAAGACATATAGGTGACAAGTAGGGGATGGAGTAAACATCAGGTTTGGAGAGGGAGAGAGAGAGGTAGACTACAGGGCAAAGATGAAGGGGATAGAAAAAAACAATAAGGGGTAAGTGTGTGTGTGTGTGTGTGTGTGTGTGTGTGTGTGTGTGTGTGTGTGTGTGTGTGTGTGTGTGTGTGTGTGTGTGTGTGTGTGTGTGTGTGTGTGTGTGTGTTAGAGAGAAAAGAGGGGAGGGGTCTCTTGTAGTTGTTGTGAATTCGGAATTATCCCCTAGAATGAATGTTCTGCTTGAATTAAATTCAGTAACAGAAAGAACACCATACCTACTGTGAAGCATGGGGGTGGAAACATCATGCTTTGGGGCTGTTTTTCCGCAAAGGGACCAGGCCGACTGATCCGTGTAAAGGAAAGAATGAATGGGGCCATGTATCATGAGATTTTGAGTGAAAACCTCCTTCCATCAGCAAGGGCATTGAAGATTAAATGTGGCTGGGTCTTTCAGCATGACAATGATCCCAAACACACCGCCCAGGCAATGAAGGAGTGGCTTTGTAAGAAGCATTTCAGGGTCCTGGAGTGGCCTAACCAGTCTCCAGATCTCAACCCCATAGAAAATCTTTGGAGGGAGTTGAAAGTCTGTGTTGCCCAGCAACAGTCCCAAAACATCACTGCTGTGAAAACCTTGTGAAGACTTACATAAAACGTTTGACCTCTGTCATTGCCAGCAAAGGGTATATAACAAAGTATTGAGATAAACTTTTGTTATTGACCAAATACTTATTTTCCACCATCATTTGAAAATAAATTAATGAAAAATCCTACAATGTGATTTTCTGGATTTTTTTTCTTCTCATTTTGTCTGTCATAGTTGAAGTGTACCTATGATGAACATTACAGGCCTCTCTCATCTTTTTAAGTGGGAGAACTTGCACAATTGGTGGCTGACTAAATACTTTTTTGCCCCACTGTATGGAGTCCAGGACACAGCCCCCAGCTGTAAAATTGATTGTCCCCCATTTATCTTCAGAGTTCGTAATGTTAGGTGACCTAAACTGGGATATTCGTAATGGATCCATGGTCAAACGACCACTCCTCATCACTGTCAAATGCTCCCTAAAACACTTCAGCTAGCAGGCCTTTCTAATGGACCTGGTCCATACCTGGTTAAATAAAAACATTTTTTTTATCACTGACTGTGTGTCTGTTCACCTCTTCCTTTACATGGTCTTTCTGGATCAGAGAGAGAGAGAAATAGAAAGAGAGAGAGGAGGGAATAGGGGACAACAGGGGGTGTATAGTAAGTACTGCGTGAGAGAGAGGCACAAAATGAGAAGAAAATAGGGACTGGAGACTTGAACTAGAGAGAGATACTGGGCCATGGAGGAACACAAGAGAGCGATACCGGGCCATGGAGGAACACAAGAGAGGAAAGAGAGAGAGATACTGGGCCATGGAGGAACACAAGAGAGCGATACTGGGCCATGGAGGAACACAAGAGAGAGATACCGGGCCAAGGAGGAACACAAGAGAGCGATACTGGGCCAAGGAGGAACACAAGAGAGCGATACCTGGCCAAGGAGGAACACAAGAGAGAGATACCAGAGAGAATAAAGTAGATGTCACGGGTCAAAATTTTGATTGATGACCCTATGTGAACCTATGTGAACTCTATGTGAACCCTATGTAGTGATGACGTGTGCATGTCTTCTGGTCAGGCAAGCCTGGTTAGGTGGGGGCTATGGGGTGAGTAAGGGTCCATTTGACAGGCCGTTAATGATTGATGACCCAAGCCTGATTTATGACCCTATGTAATGATTTATGACCCTATGTCATGTAGAAGGGTGTATGCCCAGGGGGGTTGGTGGGGTTGAGTAAGTGACCATGTGTCAGGTCAACCTGTTACTGTTTCTCACGGTTTGGGTTGGTTAAGGCCCCTTATAAAGCCGCTGAACAATACCTGTTTAAGAGTGCACAAGATCTTAAGAATAACCATGGAATTTGGGATCGGTACCAAAGCAGTGATGACTGTAACAACTGAAACAGGCCTTCGGGTTGCCCATAGAGCAAGGGCAAAGTATCAACCAGCAATATATGATGCGCCAAAAAAACGTTTTTTAAATGTGTATAGAACCCAAATACCGCCAGCAAATGCTCTGACAGATCAAGTGTTGATGTCTAATGGCCAGCAGTGGGGGTATCGGTTTGATTACCTGGCCTGTAGAGTGACCCTCTATACGGTAGATGAAGGAGAAGAATATACAGACCAGACTGTAGGCTTGGAATATGGTGTTGAAGACTGGTCGGTTTTTCGCAAGGTTGTGTGTCCTGAACTGAGCCTTATCACCAAGGGGTATAGTGTGTTCACGGGCCACGAGACCCGTTGGGAAGGTACCCCGGACTCCTCAGGACAAATATTTCACAGGGTGAAAATACAAAGAAAGAATGGCCGACCGTGCGGCAGCGTGGAGTTCTATATCGGCACCGAGGCAATCCGAAACCACAAACTTAGGGGTGGTGGCCTGACTGGGGATACCCGACTGCGTCTGCTTATTCCTTTTAACAGTTGGGATGTACTGGAATTGAAAATGTTGCAACCGTTGGATGCTCTCTTTGTACAGAGCCAACAGCGTCAGAGCCTTGTTCATTTAAAGAAGTGCATAATATATACGAATCGTAAAGATTACGATGCAAAAGAGCCTCAAGAAGATACAGCGTCAGAAGAAAACTAAGTAAGCGGATGCTTTAACCCCGCCCCCCCAGATACCCAAGGGCCTTGTTCTACAATAAAAAGAAAAAAAGCAGCCAGTTCTTCATTTCAGCATACACCATGGATCTCCAGACCATCTACGAGGAAGCCACTACGTCATGGGGGCCCGACACTAAAGACTCTATGCCACGAAGCCCTACACTCTACGCACCCCTGGCAAGACCCGTGACACCCCCGACATTTACCCAGCCTGAGGATGTGTTTGATGGGGTGGCCAGTACTGTTTTTGTGGATACAATCAAGGCCTCTGTAGCTACACTTTTAAACGTGGTGATTGGCGAATATATACGAGAAAAATGCATCGGCTGTGAGATCAATCATCCCAGCCAGCGTCGTCATCCTTGCCTCTACGACCCTCCTAGATACTACTTTTTCAATCATTTTGAGGAGCTGGTGAAAAGACTGTGGTCCTGCCGTTTTATACCAGCGCTGGTCATCGCCCTGGAGTCTATGGGTATTGCGTCGTCTATCCCTAGAGTTTACGGGGTAACCGAAGCCTTCCTACATGAACTGAAGGAGGCCCTCTTCATCCATGAGAAACTCAAAGAAATCCGACACACCCTGGTGGACGACAACAAATACAGGGAAGCTGTGATGGCTGATGTGATGCTTTTCTGGCTCAATAAATCCCAAGAGACCGAGTGACATTTTGTTTATTTAGAGCTATGGGTAACTATGTGTCTACGATGTTTGAGCGAATAAATACATTTTTTCTTTTGAGAGACCTTACAAATGTTATGCATCAGATTATTGAAAATAAAGTGAACAATGTAAAGTTCTACACAACCCACAATACAGGGGTTATTGTAGAGCGTGTGTTAAAAATGGAGCAAATCATGAAACATGTCCGACATACGGGCGAGAGTTTACAATGGTCACATATGGTATCAAGGCTTGTTGAGGATTCTGAAGAACTAGAAATAACTTTGGCTAAGATTTTACATTATTTGTTTGAACCACCCTTTAATGTGAATGTGTATCATATTTGTTGTTTATATACTTATATATCAGACGTGTGTGTTTTAAAAATTCAGCGAAACAAACCTGTAAATCTAAACAATATATACAGGGTGTTGCATGCTGTGATTGTTGAGAAAACGGGGACTTGTATCTTGCAACAAATCCTGAATTGTCTGTATACGTAATAATTGTTGCATTCTTAAAATAAAAATTCACAAACTGAAATGTTGTCGTTATATGAAAGTGGCTCATTACAGTTATTGTACCTCAGAGAGGCAAGAAGGATGGCTGAGCAGCTGTTGAAAAACATATATTATAATCCCTCTAACCCCGGGTCTTATGGGGGTAAAGAGCGTTTACAGAGAGCTATAGTCGAAGAAACAGGTAGTCTGTTAAGCGATGCTAAAGTGAATGAATGGTTATCAGAGCAAGATGCCTACACTCTACATAAACCTGTAAGAAAACATTTTCCAAGAAATAGAGTTTTTTCTACGCATCCATTATCCCAATTTCAGGCGGATCTATGTGACATGCAGTCCCTTGCCGATAAAAATGATGGAAATCGCTACATGCTAACGGTTATAGATATTTTCTCTAAATTAGCCTATGTAAGGGTGTTAAAAAATAAGAGCGGGGCAGAGGTGACCAGGGCCTTTGAATCGATCTTGAAGGCAGGAGGCGCCCCCAAGAAAGTGCAGACGGATGGCGGAAAAGAATTTTTTAATCAAACATTTCAGAAGCTAATGAATAAGTATAATATAGTACATTTTGCTACAGGCTCTGATTTGAAAGCTTCGGTTGTGGAACGCTTTAATAGGACTTTGAAAGAGCGGATGTGGCGCTATTTTACAGCTCACAACACCAACCGATATACAGACATAGTTCAGGATTTAGTAAACGGTTACAACCACAGCTACCATAAGACTATACGTATGAAGCCCTCGGAGGTCTCTTCGGAAAACTCTTTTCAAGTCTTTAAAAATATGTATGGTTTGTTCCCACTTCGCCGTAAGAAAAAAATGACTTTTAAATTCCTAGTGGGTGACTTGGTGCGTATATCAAAGTTGAGGGGTGTTTTCGACAAAAAATACGAACAAGGCTTTAGCTCGGAGTTGTTTACCGTTACCGAATGTCTGCCACGCATTCCGCCGGTCTACAAATTAAAAGATTATGACGGGGATCTTATAGAGGGATCTTTTTATGAGAAGGAATTACAGAAGGTCCAGTTGGGTAAAGACAAAGTCTTTCACGTGGAGGAGATTCTAGATCAGAAGAGAGAAAAGGGTAAAAAATGGTTGCTGGTCCGCTGGAAAAACTGGCCTCAAAAGTTCAACAGTTGGGTATTGGAGCAGGATGTGGTGGAGGCAACGGGGGTTAATTTAAACCCCTAGTCATGATAACTAGCGCATCATTCGCGTGTACACAGTTGGGCATCATGGAACACAGCGGCTTCTACCTGACTCTCCCCAGTAATGCGTCGGCACAGATATATCGTAATAATCAGAGTTCGAAGTATACAACCAATTTTCCAAAGCCTATAGAGTTATCAGAGGCTTGGGAAGTAGGTCTCAGCGAGATTACATACCCCCATAGTTGGTATAATATCAAAGCTAAGGACCGTGATTTTTATTGCAAAAGGTTCTCGGAACCTGCGAAACTTATTAAGCTTAAAAAAGGTTTCTATAGAACCGTCGACAGGATCGTCTCAGAGTTGAATGAACACCTAACCCTGAACAAGATGGAAATATTCCTATTCTACAATCCAATCCATAAAAGGATACAAATCTCAGGGCCTGCTAACGGAGGTATAAAGACCAGCGGTAATTTATCCTACATGTTGGGGGTGGGTCCCAATAAATGGACGTATGTGAACGATAAATTATTCCCATTCCCTGCGGATATACATGCAGGCTTTTACAACATATTTGTCTATACCGACATCATAACCTATCAAAGGGTCGGAGACAGCTGTGTGCCCCTCCTGCGAACAGTTCATATAGACGGCAAGGATGGGGACATCGTCACTGTCAATTATGACAAGCCGCACTACGTACATGTCAGCAAGAACTATATTGAAAACATTCTGGTTGAGCTTAAAACGGATCAGAACGAAAACATTGAATTTACTTATGGTAAAACGATTGTAAAACTCCACTTTAGACCCACCAAAACCTCTCTACATATATAATAGCTGTATTATATTTATAAACATAATACAAATAAAAGGGTTATGGAGCACCATCAGCTCGACCCTAACCGTTATGTTTCATACTATGTGGATCAAGTGGGTAATGGACTACCAGGATATCATGGAGCGCCGACAATGTATGGTTCGGGGATAGGAGGTATATTCCGTAACCTCTTCAGGATGGTTTTACCGTTTATGAAGAGAGGCTTCAGCATAGCCAAACCACATTTAAAATCAGCGGCTAAAAATATAGTAAGTGAGGTTGTAGCCAATGCTATGACCCGAAGGGCGTCACCAGAGGTGGAGCATCAAGAAGGCTCGGGGCTTATGATATTGTCTCGAAGGCCAAAAAAGAGACCCCCTGGTTTAAGGCGTAGACCTGCACCTAAAAAGCGGCGGTTAACTGTTAAAAGAACCTCAGTAAGTCAAAGACGGGGTAAAGTGAGGAGGTCTGTACCAAAACAGGCTAAAAGAATACTAGGAAGTATTTTCTAAAAGAATAAGTGACATGGCTCTTTTACATCGAATGTCCTCTGAAGCTATAAAGACAGAACTTGATCTTTTCACGGCACCGTTAACGCAGCATTCAATAGATAGATCCAGTTATGTGGAGATAGCCCCTCTCTCTGCTATTACCGATAACGGGCCTATCGAATTTTTCATACCAGGCCATGGTGACAACTATCTGGACCTCAACAACACCTTGGTGCATTTACGTCTAAAAGTGACCAAAAGAGATGGGTCTAATATTGCAGACGATGCCAAAGTGAGTCTCATTAATTACCCCTTGGCCACCATTTTCTCCCAAGTTGATGTGACTTTGGGTGAACGCCTAATCAGTCAAAGCAGCGCTACATACCCTTATAGAGCCATCATGGAGTGTTTACTAAACTACTCCGAAGACACTCTCAAAACCCAATTTAGCGCCGGGCTGTTTAGCAAGGATACTGCAGGAGCCTCTATGGAATCGACAGACCCTTCCACCGGTGCAAACAAAGGACTAGCGGCACGAGCTCGCTACTGCGCCGAATCTCGAGAGTTTCATTTGCTAGGCCCTATACACTCTGACATTTTCTTTCAAGAACGGTTACTCTTAAATTCGGTTGATTTAAGATTAAAATTAACCAGGGCCAAGGATGATTTTTGCCTGATGTCTCCCCAAGACGGGGATTTTAGTTTGAAAGTGTTGGGGGCAACCCTTTTTATTAAAAAAGTATCTGTATCTCCGGCCGTGCGCCTGGGTCACTCACATGCTTTGATGAAAGGAAATGCCCTTTACCCTCTCCAAAGAATTACCATGAAAACCTTTAGCATACCTGTGGGCAGTAGAATCTGCAGTCAAGAAAACCTATTTCTAGGCCCTTTACCTAGATATGTGGTTATAGGTCTGGTTGATCACGCCTCTAATACGGGCAGTTTAGATAAAAACCCCTTTAATTTTCAGCACTTCAATGCAGAGTATGTAGCGCTCTGTCAGGACGGACGTCAGGTTCCGGCGAAGGCTTTCCAACCACAATTTAATAACAACATATCTGTGCGAGAATTTTACAATCTATTCCTGGCTACAGGGCGACATCTAAAAGATCTCTCTTTACCTATTGACAGAAATGATTTTGCAGAGGGTTACACATTGTATGCTTTCAATTTATCACCTGATGATGACACCTCAGGAAATCTGTCTGTGGTGTCCCAAGGTAACCTCAGGCTGGAAATGCGTTTCCGTACACCTTTAACCTGTACAGTTAGCATGATTGTTTACGCATGCTCTGATTCAATCTTGGAAGTGAATGCCCGAAGACAGGTCTTAGTGGATTATTATTAAGGACCTTTGAACAAAGACATGAATACCCAAGAGTTGGACGGGCTCATGAGCCGCTTGATTGGAAAACAATTTTGTGGAGTGTTGGCTTGTGATGAATTACCTATGGAGATATGGTCTGAGAGGCCTGCAATGTTTATTGTCAATACCCATCCTAAACACATGCCTGGTGAACATTGGCTAGCTATGACATTAGAACAGGAAGGTGGACGAAAAATCTCAACTTTTTTTGATTCCTATGGCTTTCCCCCCGGTTTTTCACATTTCCCTAAATCTATTAAAGATTTTTTGACCCTAAACGGTACAAAGATCTACTACAACATCAAACAAGTGCAAGATAACCTTTCCACTACATGCGGTCACCACTGTGTATTTTACCTGTGCCAAAGAGCCCGGGGAGTTTCTTTTGAAGATGTTATGTCTCTTTATAAGGATGATTTAAGAAGTAATGATAACCTTGTATCTTGTTTTGTTAGAAAATATCAAAAGTGTTCAAATGTGTGTCCTTTAAGAACGCGTAATCAAGGCGTATGCTCACGTCATATGTTTCAAGAATGCCACAAATGTTAACTTGCTTATTTTTCAAATAAAAAATTTATTGAATTTAATCATAGTCATTCAAAAGTCATTTTCAAAAGTCTAACCACGCCGAGAGATCGGGTTTAGGAAAAGGTCCTGAGACGTTCATGGGAGTAAATGAGTTAGCATCATCGCTTTCATATGGGGCCGGTGTCGTTGGGGCATCTTTAGGGGTGCTGTATCTCGTTGAAGGCTTTTGTTTTAAAGCTTGAATCTGTTGACGAAGCTTATGGTTGGGTACACCGGAGAGGGGGATGTTGAGGATTGCCAGGGCCTTAAGAAACTGACGCCAGCCGGGAGGCCTTCGGTCATCAGCAACCTTGTGGGCAGCCGTGGTACTTTTAAGCAAGTCCTGCATATGGGACCCCCTAACCACAGAGCCCTGAAGGATAAACTCTCCAGAGTCGTTCCAAGCAGCTATCCCCTTTGAGTCTTTTATCTTGTTCATAATGTATTTAACATTCTTCCTGTTACGTAAAGGCACATGTGTCAGTAGGTCATGCATAACTTTATCTTCAAATGGCATTTGAGCTTCACCCGACATATTATCTCCACTAGGTAAGATCGACGGTACAGGCCTTACAGGGGCATGGCTATCGTTAGGTTCGACATCTGTTAAAGGGTCCGGTAGGGAAAGGGTTAAATGGTTAGTCTCTCTCTCCCCTTGCTTTACCCGAGTCAAATACCTTTGCATTAGGTTTGTGTATTTTTGAATCTTATCATAGGGGTTCAATCCTTTTCGGTTCAAAACATCCTTCATGGCCGTATCCAAATCATTTTCCGCTGTTTGTCTGATATCTTCAGGACCCTGCATTTGTTTTTTAAGTCTATCCAACTCTTGTTGAGGCACCAAGTACATTTTAGTGGCCATCACACCCACGTGTTCAACCACCACGTCTGGCCGCAATAAGGCTGGTGATGAAGGGCACGGCTATACTGAGTAAAGGTAGAAGAAAACCCCCAGACTGTTGTATACTATGTCTTTTCTTTTGAAGACTGGCCCTTTTATTGGCAAAGAGTTTGATCGCTGTCTTTTGTCTCCTTAATTTTTCAATTGGTTCAGGGTGAGTGGAATGCGTCCTTTGAGAAGATTCAAAGCAATCTCACATAGGCTAATATGAGATCTGAAGAACAGCGACCCAAGATGGCCTTCCGTTCTTTAGCTGTAGAACCTACTAGCCTTCTCAAGAGGGGGAGGTTTCTTTTTAAACGCAGAGACATAGCGTTACTTTTAGGAAGGTATGCAGCAGGCCTCTCCCCCGGAAACAGCCCTGTACGTAGCCTAAGGTGTTCTGGAGTATTTGCTTTTAAATCCACGATTAAATAAGAAAATGGCTCTTTGGTAGCGTCCTCATAGCTCTCCATAAAGTATGATTTCCGTCCAGGGTACATCTGCTGAGCTAGAGTGCTAATTTGCAGTTTGTCTCTAGGATTTTTAAACAATACCATGTAGTTGGCATTCAAGCTAATGGTCCGACTATTTTTACCTTGGTGAAACACATTCTGGACCAAGTAAGCACGGACAGGTTCTATGATGAGTATATTGGGTAAAAGCTCGTGCAATTTCAGGGTGTTCGCTACCAGCAATAGCATATCGTCCAAAACCAGCAGATTATTTACATGTGGGGGGA
>NC_034184.2:13673207-13705707 GCF_002021735.2 Oncorhynchus kisutch
TTATGTTTCATACTATGTGGATCAAGTGGGGTAATGGACTACCAGGATATCATGGAGCGCCGACAATGTATGGTTCGGGGATAGGAGGTATATTCCGTAACCTCTTCAGGATGGTTTTTACCGTTTATGAAGAGAGGCTTCAGCATAGCCAAACCACATTTAAAATCAGCGGCTAAAAATATAGTAAGTGAGGTTGTAGCCAATGCTATGACCCGAAGGGCGTCACCAGAGGTGGAGCATCAAGAAGGCTCGGGGCTTATGATATTGTCTCGAAGGCCAAAAAAGAGACCCCCTGGTTTAAGGCGTAGACCTGCACCTAAAAAGCGGCGGTTAACTGTTAAAAGAACCTCAGTAAGTCAAAGACGGGGTAAAGTGAGGAGGTCTGTACCAAACAGGCTAAAAGAATACTAGGAAGTATTTTCTAAAAGAATAAGTGACATGGCTCTTTTACATCGAATGTCCTCTGAAGCTATAAAGACAGAACTTGATCTTTTCACGGCACCGTTAACGCAGCATTCAATAGATAGATCCAGTTATGTGGAGATAGCCCCTCTCTCTGCTATTACCGATAACGGGCCTATCGAATTTTTCATACCAGGCCATGGTGACAACTATCTGGACCTCAACAACACCTTGGTGCATTTACGTCTAAAAGTGACCAAAAGAGATGGGTCTAATATTGCAGACGATGCCAAAGTGAGTCTCATTAATTACCCCTTGGCCACCATTTTCTCCCAAGTTGATGTGACTTTGGGTGAACGCCTAATCAGTCAAAGCAGCGCTACATACCCTTATAGAGCCATCATGGAGTGTTTACTAAACTACTCCGAAGACACTCTCAAAACCCAATTTAGCGCCGGGCTGTTTAGCAAGGATACTGCAGGAGCCTCTATGGAATCGACAGACCCTTCCACCGGTGCAAACAAAGGACTAGCGGCACGAGCTCGCTACTGCGCCGAATCTCGAGAGTTTCATTTGCTAGGCCCTATACACTCTGACATTTTCTTTCAAGAACGGTTACTCTTAAATTCGGTTGATTTAAGATTAAAATTAACCAGGGCCAAGGATGATTTTTGCCTGATGTCTCCCCAAGACGGGGATTTTAGTTTGAAAGTGTTGGGGGCAACCCTTTTTATTAAAAAAGTATCTGTATCTCCGGCCGTGCGCCTGGGTCACTCACATGCTTTGATGAAAGGAAATGCCCTTTACCCTCTCCAAAGAATTACCATGAAAACCTTTAGCATACCTGTGGGCAGTAGAATCTGCAGTCAAGAAAACCTATTTCTAGGCCCTTTACCTAGATATGTGGTTATAGGTCTGGTTGATCACGCCTCTAATACGGGCAGTTTAGATAAAAACCCCTTTAATTTTCAGCACTTCAATGCAGAGTATGTAGCGCTCTGTCAGGACGGACGTCAGGTTCCGGCGAAGGCTTTCCAACCACAATTTAATAACAACATATCTGTGCGAGAATTTTACAATCTATTCCTGGCTACAGGGCGACATCTAAAAGATCTCTCTTTACCTATTGACAGAAATGATTTTGCAGAGGGTTACACATTGTATGCTTTCAATTTATCACCTGATGATGACACCTCAGGAAATCTGTCTGTGGTGTCCCAAGGTAACCTCAGGCTGGAAATGCGTTTCCGTACACCTTTAACCTGTACAGTTAGCATGATTGTTTACGCATGCTCTGATTCAATCTTGGAAGTGAATGCCCGAAGACAGGTCTTAGTGGATTATTATTAAGGACCTTTGAACAAAGACATGAATACCCAAGAGTTGGACGGGCTCATGAGCCGCTTGATTGGAAAACAATTTTGTGGAGTGTTGGCTTGTGATGAATTACCTATGGAGATATGGTCTGAGAGGCCTGCAATGTTTATTGTCAATACCCATCCTAAACACATGCCTGGTGAACATTGGCTAGCTATGACATTAGAACAGGAAGGTGGACGAAAAATCTCAACTTTTTTTGATTCCTATGGCTTTCCCCCCGGTTTTTCACATTTCCCTAAATCTATTAAAGATTTTTTGACCCTAAACGGTACAAAGATCTACTACAACATCAAACAAGTGCAAGATAACCTTTCCACTACATGCGGTCACCACTGTGTATTTTACCTGTGCCAAAGAGCCCGGGGAGTTTCTTTTGAAGATGTTATGTCTCTTTATAAGGATGATTTAAGAAGTAATGATAACCTTGTATCTTGTTTTGTTAGAAAATATCAAAAGTGTTCAAATGTGTGTCCTTTAAGAACGCGTAATCAAGGCGTATGCTCACGTCATATGTTTCAAGAATGCCACAAATGTTAACTTGCTTATTTTTCAAATAAAAAATTTATTGAATTTAATCATAGTCATTCAAAAGTCATTTTCAAAAGTCTAACCACGCCGAGAGATCGGGTTTAGGAAAAGGTCCTGAGACGTTCATGGGAGTAAATGAGTTAGCATCATCGCTTTCATATGGGGCCGGTGTCGTTGGGGCATCTTTAGGGGTGCTGTATCTCGTTGAAGGCTTTTGTTTTAAAGCTTGAATCTGTTGACGAAGCTTATGGTTGGGTACACCGGAGAGGGGGATGTTGAGGATTGCCAGGGCCTTAAGAAACTGACGCCAGCCGGGAGGCCTTCGGTCATCAGCAACCTTGTGGGCAGCCGTGGTACTTTTAAGCAAGTCCTGCATATGGGACCCCCTAACCACAGAGCCCTGAAGGATAAACTCTCCAGAGTCGTTCCAAGCAGCTATCCCCTTTGAGTCTTTTATCTTGTTCATAATGTATTTAACATTCTTCCTGTTACGTAAAGGCACATGTGTCAGTAGGTCATGCATAACTTTATCTTCAAATGGCATTTGAGCTTCACCCGACATATTATCTCCACTAGGTAAGATCGACGGTACAGGCCTTACAGGGGCATGGCTATCGTTAGGTTCGACATCTGTTAAAGGGTCCGGTAGGGAAAGGGTTAAATGGTTAGTCTCTCTCTCCCCTTGCTTTACCCGAGTCAAATACCTTTGCATTAGGTTTGTGTATTTTTGAATCTTATCATAGGGGTTCAATCCTTTTCGGTTCAAAACATCCTTCATGGCCGTATCCAAATCATTTTCCGCTGTTTGTCTGATATCTTCAGGACCCTGCATTTGTTTTTTAAGTCTATCCAACTCTTGTTGAGGCACCAAGTACATTTTAGTGGCCATCACACCCACGTGTTCAACCACCACGTCTGGCCGCAATAAGGCTGGTGATGAAGGGCACGGCTATACTGAGTAAAGGTAGAAGAAAACCCCCAGACTGTTGTATACTATGTCTTTTCTTTTGAAGACTGGCCCTTTTATTGGCAAAGAGTTTGATCGCTGTCTTTTGTCTCCTTAATTTTTTCAATTGGTTCAGGGTGAGTGGAATGCGTCCTTTGAGAAGATTCAAAGCAATCTCACATAGGGCTAATATGAGATCTGAAGAACAGCGACCCAAGATGGCCTTCCGTTCTTTAGCTGTAGAACCTACTAGCCTTCTCAAGAGGGGGAGGTTTCTTTTTAAACGCAGAGACATAGCGTTTACTTTTTAGGAAGGTATGCAGCAGGCCTCTCCCCCGGAAACAGCCCTGTACGTAGCCTAAGGTGTTCTGGAGTATTTGCTTTTAAATCCACGATTAAATAAGAAAATGGCTCTTTGGTAGCGTCCTCATAGCTCTCCATAAAGTATGATTTCCGTCCAGGGTACATCTGCTGAGCTAGAGTGCTAATTTGCAGTTTGTCTCTAGGATTTTTAAACAATACCATGTAGTTGGCATTCAAGCTAATGGTCCGACTATTTTTACCTTGGTGAAACACATTCTGGACCAAGTAAAGCACGGACAGGTTTCTATGATGAGTATATTGGGTAAAAGCTCGTGCAATTTCAGGGTGTTCGCTACCAGCAAATAGCATATCGTCCAAAACCAGCAGATTATTTACATGTGGGGGGAGAAGTTCATCATCAGACAGAGAATCGGGTATTCCTTCAACAAACTTGATTTTTATTGTCTTCAATAATTCATCATACAGAGGTTGGTAACATGAATAACACCATACAATATTGTCAGGCTTTTGAGATAACACATGTTCAGAATTCTCTAAAATACTTTTTACAAAAAAAGTTTTGCCACTGTTTGAAGGGCCTGCAATTAATGCTGAAAAAGGCAATTGTAGCCGGGGGTCAAAACCCTCGACAGCAGTCATAATATCTTAAGCTTTAAGACACACTGGGGCTTGTAGCATAAGTCAGTAGCCAAAGGGCAATGTGGTACCGTCAGGCAATAGCTGTCTCTTGTCATAGACTACCCTGAATCTTTTAGTGAGTGGTGCGTTTCTTAGATGGAACCCCTTTTTATCCCTCACTATTTTGTTGTAGGAGCTCAAAATCTCCAAGTCACTATTCTTGTCCTTTACGAACCCCTCGACCAAGCGCGTGATTGATTCCAAGTTTACACGCGGTGCATTTTCATAGTTTTGAGTCACGCCTTTGGCTTTCAACACCACGTGATTGGCTTTAGTCCTAAAAGCATAGCTTTTTGGACCACATGAGGACCATTCTGTAATATGGTCACCCTCTTCGAGTTCACTCGTTAAACCCCCAAGATAGTTGCTAAGTGGGGGGGTCCAATCCCCCGGTTTGCTTACATAGACCACAGAGTCTGTGTCGTGGTAAAGAACCCGCCTCTGAAGCTGTTCCATGAGGGTGTACAGTTCAAGGCGGCCATAGGCTGTGGTAAATGCTGCAAGAAACACATTTACATTACCCGGGGGTAGAACCCACTTTTGGTGGCGCCTCCATTGCACCAAGGCAATGTCTTGACTCAAGAAGGAAAAATGTGAAATTTCGTATTGGTCCGAAAAAACAAATTCCAAAAATTCTTCGGGGTCTTTAATGATCGAAGTTGTTAGCATATTGCATCTCTGCGCTAATTTCCCCCAAAGGGAGTTCAAGTACAATTTCGACACATTTCTTTTGGTTTTGTTGACCTCTATTCTGTCAGGGTCAAGAAGTATGCCTTCTCTGTCATGGTAGTCTTGAATGTACTGGTCTTTACTTTCTTGATCTGTGACCGATGCAGGATAGCCTGAAGCCATCTGCTTGCATCTCAAGAAGGTTTTGATGTACTCTTTAAAAAGTGTGTCTGATTTCCTGGAAAAGTTCCACACTTCAAAGATTTTGGCCACACGATACCCCTTCTCTAAAGCCTTAGAGAATTCTACAGTGACCCATACACCGGTCAGGGCTCTTTCTTGATCTGTGTGATCACAGGGGTTTTCCTGGTTGTGGTTTTCACAGCATGTGCGACAAAGGGGAAAGAAAAGTTTTCCTTTAGGACCCTTGTAAGGCAACACAGGTATAAACAGCCCCCTAGGAGGGTAGACAGTCGCTTTGATTAAACCAAAATAATTTTGGGGTTCGTCAAAGTCGCTGTGAATAATTTCAGGATGCCCTATAGGATAGAATGAGGAACTCATTACATGAGGATATAGGGATGTAAAATCTACATAGCCTATTGTCTCGTCGGGTTGAGCTACATAACGCAATGTCAAAGCATTGGTCCGGCCTCCAAACAAGGCCTGTCGCGGTTCCAGGGGCTCTGGAGGGTCATAATGGGTAAGGAAGGCCTTAACACTAGGATCTACCTTTTTGAGGGCTGTCCATTCGTGCTCCCACAAAACCACAACTTTTAACCCGTAAGTAGCCTTTAAAGAATTCAGTTTGTCTTGAAACTCTTGGTACATTTCCCCAAAAGTCTTTTGGGTTAGGACACACAAGGTGTGGGGGACAAAGCATAATTTACAACCGTGGAAGAAACAACCGTTGTACTCATACACTGTCTCAACCCCGTCAATCTGTGTGTATCCATCTACATGGTAAGGCCCAAAAGCCTTCTCCCCCCGATTCAAAGCATGTTGGATAAAAATATCTTTATCCTGGGCCAAGTACTCCAACCATTGAATGGAACCACTAGAGTAGGCCTTGAATTGGCGTCGGTAGTTGTCTGGCGATGGGATAGCTATAGATTCAGGAGTTAGATAGTGTGTACGATAGGTTTTCATGCACGCTGATGCAATAGTTGTACAGCTCCAGGGGTCAATGCCCGCATCTTTGATTACCTCTTCTCTGAATCTGAGGCATCCTTCACGAAGTATAACAACGTCATTGTCACAGTATGATTCCATCTCTTTATGGAAATCAAAAGTGCCATGTCTTACGGTCTCGTACCATGTCATGAATCTCTCACGCTCTTTGGGAGACATTTGATCACACCCGTACATTTCGGGGGCTGGATAAGATCCTATATAATGTAGATTCTCCTCAGATGTGAAGAAATGAGGGAAATAGCCTTTGACAGAGTTTTCAAAACCCAAGGCCTCTGGCATTTGAGCCAATCTCATGGGTAAGAAGCTTAAGCTGTCAATGTATCTCTGTTTGAAGGCGGGGTCAACAAAGCATAATATTTTACTCCCTTGAGCTATGACACTGGGTGCCACGCCTTGCTGTATCAAAGGGTTCAGAAGCAGATAGGAGTCATAGGCCCTAGCATTGTGAGCTATAAACGTGAAGTTTCTGTACTGGGCTTTTCTAAAATGTTTTAGAAAGAGTCGGGCACAATCGGGTCCCTCGGCCGACCATTTTTCACCCTTGAAAGTCATGGTTGACACAAAAATAGGCAAATGAACCCCTGATTGCTGAGTTGTCTCAAAATCATAAAACACATATTTCTCTGTATGTTCATCTTCAGCCAAGGGCTGAATGTAACACTCATGTGTTACTTCTTGAACCGCTTCCGCGTCTCTGCTTTTCAAAGGACCTTTACAGATTGGGCAGTGTATAATTCCACAAACATGAGGTTTAGGGCTATCTATTTTAAGGTTGTAATTGCAATGACATTTTGGACATTTCTTGTTAATGTCACAACTGCTTACAGATTTACATGCCTTGGGATGCCATGTTTCAGTTTTGTGTTTTTCGTAACAGTAGGCCGAACGACATGTGCGGTGACAATCCGCACAGGGGGTCAAGTTTAGCGGCTGCATAGGGCAATGTTTATCCAGACATACTGAACAGTTGTAACGGCACGAGTGCCCCCCCATGCGTGTGTAGCCGGTATGACAGGCTGGACAGACATATGGCGCGCCTAAAAAGGCTGTGATGTTAGTTACGGCATAGTAATGCTCATTTTGCACATAAAAGTACATAGTCTTAGGATGTGGTTCGGGTATATTTTGGAACTTGAGGAGAGCGTCATTAGCCCTACTGTGGTACAAAACCACAATCTTGATGTTCAGAAAGTTTTCAAATTTGACTATGTCTGAGAAAGCCACAGCATCCTGTATACCGAGACCCACCGCAGTTTGTAGCTCTCGAGCTTTATGTAACGCGGCTTGATCAGTACATCCTGGGCTGAGTAAGTGGGCCAAACCTATGGCAAAACATAGCTTATTACCTGGATTGTGAACGTTTATGAGATAGGCCCTTTTATTGCTTATGATTTCGGACTGCATTAAACTCTCGAGCTTTCGTCTCTGACCCCCGCCCCCTTGTGGTTGGCGTACTAATTGTACTACAAGTTCGAGGGTCCTATCTGCTAGCACGTTTAAATTTGACTGAACAAGGCGTTCTAGCAGTTTAACAAATTGTTCAAGCTCTGCTTCACCATTCTGTAAAATAAGCGATACCTTGCTCTGTAGACTGTCTCCACAAATTTCCAACTGTAAGAGATCCCTAGGTTCGCTATAATCTCTAATCCTCGCTAACAGTTCATTCAAAGTGTCCATAAGCATTACGTAAAACACAGCATATTCCCGAATCTGACCCCCCCATGCGAAATTGAAAAACTGGCGAACCTCAATATTGTTGAATTTATTTCGACGCAAAACATGTACACTTCGATCAAGACCTCCCCCCTCCAGATTTGCTAGGCAATTGTCCAACTGTTCAAAAACATCGTATTGGGTTTCAGACTCTTCGGACATTGGTGTTAAAGGCTGATTTATAGGTGTCTGGGGTGCCGAATTAAACCTAGCGCTCTCGTTCTGTACACTGATCTCAAGACCACCCCCCTCCAGATTTGCTAGACATTTGTCCAACTGTTCAAAAACATCATATTGACTTTCAGACTCTTCGGACAATGTTGTTAAAGGCTGTCTTAGAGGTGTCTGTGGGGCCGAATTAAACCTAGGGCTCGCGTTAAGCTGGGTAATTAGAGATATGATGGTTTCGGGAATCTGTGTTAACATGTTTTCCTCGGAAGGCCCTGACTCATTCATACGTGTAATAATGTCTATGAGTTCGGAGGGAATCTGGGATAATAGATTTTCATCTATTGTCATTATGTCAATTACCCCCGAATCATTCATATGGTTAACTATATCTTGGAGCTCTGTAGGGATCCTGGCTAAGAGGGTTTCAATTGTCTCACTTTGGTCTATAGGGGGCGCCATCTGTCTAATTAAGGATGTGTGTGTGTGTGTGTGTTTACATGTGTGTTTTTTAACGGCGGTATTTGCTTGTTTTAGCCCTAATGTTTTTTAACATACGGGGTAGCTCGCTACGCCAGAATGACACATCCTGATTGTATTGATGCTCGAGTAGAATACACATGCGCCTCTGGAGTAGAGCCTTTCGTGATTTTAAACCCAGGGTAAACGCTTTGAAAAAACGTTCTTGGTCTATTTCAGAATCTGCTGTTTCCCCCACAGAATTGGCCGATTCAAGAAGGTTGGCAGCTTCACAGAACATCAAATCGTCTACCTCAGAAATGTCATTTAAATCTTTGACATCATCAGGTTTCGCTGGTGTCTTTGGAGCCTCCTCGGGGATGCTTGTCTGGGCATCCTCCGATGTTTGTGCGTTGTGTTCATAAGCCGGTGAGGAGTCTGAAATAAAAATAATACATACACAAATAGGTTATTAACCCTCAAATATGTTAAAAATGCCAAATACATTTCAGATATAAGCCTATATATTAACAATACATTAATTAAATACCTCGGCTTTTTTGACGAGGGCTGTTCTGAAGAAGCTCTGAAACCAGGGGCTGATGTCTTTGTTCAACCTGTATTACAGCATCTGCAGGTTCGGTAGATGGTGAGCCTGAAAAAAACAAACAAACAAACAAAAAACAGCATTAGGCCTTGTTTTAACATATTCCGGCATAAAAAAAATATATAAATATTAAAATAATAATATATATAAATAATAATATATAATTGATTCATACCTAGTCCTTGGAACGACGTCTCGTGAATATCGGCCAAGTAGAATTGTTCGGGTGAAGCGGAACTGTGGATCTGAGCACTAATTATCCTTTGGTGTTTAGAAATATGGGGGACAACGTTGTCCTGGCCAAGGGGAGTTGACCTGCCGTTTAAAGTCTCTGTTCGCTGCTTTTGTGTAAATACATCCTGGGAGTAGGGCAGAATTGTCTCGTAGTCATATGCTTCGCAGAAACCGTTCAGGCTCCATAGGGCATCGTTTAACCTTCTAGGCTTTAGGTCCTCTGTAAACATATAAAATAACTTTTAATATAAGATGCCCACACTTTTTGTTTTTAAGGTATAAATATTTTTATGTATGGAATTCTTGGAGCTTACTTACGTTGACAATTCAGGGCAGGCGTTTGTTTGTCGGCACTTTGTTTCGGAGCCCCATTGGATGGTTCGAGCTCAGTTATACCTCGGAGTATCTGCGTGAATGCTTCAGAATCTATAAAACATTCGACAATATTAAAGCTATAATCACTTTAGCTAATATTGCCTTGTTATACGGTAAGCATACTGATCCTAATGATTGTTTAATATTTCTATAACATCCCACGCTTTTCAAACAATTCCCCAACAACAACCAAATCTAATAAAGATTTATTTCAAGAACTCACCTTGCGATAGATCCATTAGACTTTTTTCCCCGATTATCTTTTTTAACGCTTCAGTCCGATAACGATTCTTGGAGTTTCTGGAGGTGCTGTTTGCATCGGAACTAAAACGCTGCTAACATTGCCCATGGTTTCTAGCGCTTTTGTACCCTACGACCTAGAGAAAAACCCCTGAATGATTTTTTACATAGCATTTGGGGTTTGTCGTTTTTTTCGGGCTATACCCCCGCCCATGGGATATTTGACACATTTCAAACACATGGTATTGGGTGTGTCTAAACATTAGGATCCTTTTGGAGCTTCTAAAATCTCCGGGGTGCTAGCACCTAGATGCATGGGGTGTGTTGTTCTCGACATCGCTGGGATGAATGACTTTTTAGCCCACCTAAAAAAATAGTTTTATGAAAGGCCTTTAAGATTAGGAGTCGTAAGACACAATATTATTGTTGGGGGGTAGGCATCTGTTTTGCAGGCTAGTGTAAACCTTGGTTTCAAACGACCCACCAGGCATGCAAGGGTATTTTTTTAACAAACAACCCGCCCCCCTTTTTCTGTTTTTGAAACACACACACACACACACACACACACACACACACACACACACACACACACAGCCACTACAGAAAACTCCCTCACGCACATGCGCGCGCACATGGCTTTTTCCGCAAGATTTTTCTCAGGGACAGACTGCGCTAAGAGTGAACAAACGCGAGAGTTCATAACGTGGTGAGATTCTGATTTTAAAACCATTTATTTCATTCAAAATATTTAGTACATACATTTTATATCGTTACATTCTTAAGGTATTTTACGATGCCTTTCTTACAGATCCTGGGAGCTTATGCAACCAACCGCCATTGTCCGTGTCGAGTTCACCCTCAAAAGGCAAGGCTCTCTTGCTATGTCCATCAACACATGGTAAGTTTTCACTCCAGGGGTAGATCCTCCGTCGGGCCTTTTGGTCTTGACTCTGTCTCAAGGAAAGCCTCGCCCAGCGCTTTAACTGTTCCCCATTTTGGAAGAGAATGTCCAGCTTATTCATAAGTGTTATGAAAATTGGATAATCCACCCATTTAAAACTAAACACAGGAATAAAAAAGTTTACATGTTTGCGTGCTCTGGAAGCTACCGGAGAATTGACAGACTTTGTAGCATTAGCCTTATCATAAAGGTCACAGGCTAAAATTGTCACTTTGTTGTCAGGGCTATAGTCCATTGAAGCAATTCTTAGAGCCTTGAGATCACTGCGGCCGCAGACCTGTTCTTCCAACGCATATCCTGGCACATTTGTAACACTTAGGACCTGTTCAATTTTACAAAGAGCCAGCCTGATGTTTAGCCATTCTCTCATCCCCAGAGCCGGGGGAAAACTCCCAGGTTTTGCAGGATAAAGGGGTTTGGGTCCACGGTCTGTGAATATCTTTACCGTAGAATCCTCCGGGTGGAATATGTAAGACATGTGGCCCTCACTCGTACCCAAAAATCCTTTAAAACATTCTGGAGCTTCACACAGAACTTCTTCAAGGCTTTGGTCACCGGGTTCATGACAAGCCGAGCATAACATCCCTAAAATTGGCATAGGTGTCATTTTTGTTTAATATTCAGGGGGGTTATCATGTACAGTCTTAAACAGGTATTGTTCAGCGGCTTTATAAGGGGCCTTAACCAACCCAAACCGTGAGAAACAGTAACAGGTTGACCTGACACATGGTCCCTTACTCAACCCCACCAACCCCCCTGGGCATACACCCTTCTACATGACATAGGGTCATAAATCATTACATAGGGTCATAAATCAGGCTTGGGTCATCAATCATTAACGGCCTGTCAAATGGACCCTTACTCACCCCATAGCCCCCACCTAACCAGGCTTGCCTGACCAGAAGACATGCACACGTCATCACTACATAGGGTTCACATAGAGTTCACATAGGTTCACATAGGGTCATCAATCAAAATTTTGACCCGTGACATCTACTTTATTCTCTCTGATACCGGGCCATGGAGGAACACAAGAGAGCAATACTGGGCCAAAGAGGAACACAAGAAAGAGATACCTGGCCAAGGAGGAACACAAGAGAGAGATACCTGGCCAAGGAGGAACACAAGAGAGAGATACCTGGCCAAGGAGGAACACAAGAAAGAGATACCTGGCCAAGGAGGAACACAAGAGAGAGATACCTGGCCAAGGAGGAACACAAGAAAGAGATACCTGGCCAAAGAGGAACACAAGAAAGAGATACCTGGCCAAGGAGGAACACAAGAAAGAGATATCTGGCCAAGGAGGAACACAAGAAAGAGATACCTGGCCAAGGAGGAACACAAGAAAGAGATACCTGGCCAAAGAGGAACACAAGAAAGAGATACCTGGCCAAGGAGGAACACAAGAGAGAGATACCTGGCCAAGGAGGAACACAAGGTCACAGTTTGATGAAAGAAGACAGGGCTATTGGAATGAGGTGGAAGAGGAGGAGGAGGATAACACAGTCATTCTCTTTATTATAATAGATAAAGTAGGGTGGGATAAGGGACATTCTGATGAGAGTTGAGGTGATACAGCAATATTAGTGTGAATAGGATGTACATGATTCAGTATTTGTTTAGACATGTATACATCATAATATTATAACAGTACTTTTCAGATATTCTAAACTACTACAACCACTAGATTGTATTATTGTACGAATCACACTGCAACAGTTAACAACTTTTGCAAAGAGCTTAACTGTTCTTCTCTCGTTCCTCTCTTGTACGGTAATTCCCTGGGAAAGCTGGAGCAGGGTGGTTCAGGGTGGTGGGCTGTGATCACAGAATCACTCTTAATGAGGAGATTCAGGCTCTGCTTTGATGCTCTGATGCTGCAAGGGGTTCTGGGAGACAAGATCTGACCTTTGACCCCTCTGATAGGCAGGTAAAGCTCAGTTCTCCAGAGTTACTCTTGGTCCCTGTAAAGTACTTAAGGAAAAATACTGGCGTGTCTGTACTTTACTTTACTATTCATATTTTTTGTCTACTTCTACTTCACTACATTCCTAATGAAAATATTGTACTTTTTACTCCATACTCTACATTTTCCTTGACACCCAAAAGTACTCGTTACATTTTGAATGGTCAGCAGGACAGGACAGTGGTCCAATTCATGCACTTATCAAGAGAACATACCTAGTCATCCATACTGCCTCTGATCTGGTGGGCTCACTAAACACAAATGCTTAATTTGTAAATTATGTCTGAGTGTTGGAGTGTGCCCATGGCTGTCCGTATATAAAAAAATAAAAATAAATTGTGCCATTTGGTTTGCTTAATATAAGGAATTTGAAATGATTTATACTTTTACTTTACATTTGATACGTAAGTATATTTTAGCAGTTACATTTACTTTTGATACTTCAGTATATTTAAAACCAAATAAGTTTAGACTTTTACTCAAGTAGTATTTTACTGGGTGACTTTTACTTGAGTCATTTTCTGTTAAGGTATCTTTACTTTTACTCAAGTATGACAATTGAGTACTTTTTCCACCACTTGTCTGTTGGAAGTAAACTGGTCCAGACTCCAGATGTTCACTGGAATTTAATGTGGAGGACAGACAAGCAAACTAGCAAATGTAACTGTAAGAAGCAGAGATCTCAACTATATTAGTCATTTTTTCATTCAGTTCTAAAATAACCACACAGACCATGTTGAGAGGCTGCATCACTATTCTGATTTGAACAAGCAGCCATAGGCCATTCTCAGATGTGAGTTACTAGATGACCATAGACATGTCCTTCACGCTGTGAATTAACACAACAAAGTCCTTAGCTACTGGGCATCCTGGAAATGTGTTTATTTTCCTAGAAATCAGAAGTGATGTTAATGTATGAGTAATAATGTAGGTATGGTTCTCAGAATGTACACAGCTTAAAGGTTATCCTGGGTGTCCGTCAATATGTCACGTTCTTTCAAAATCGAACCCAGAAGCAGACCAGGACAAGGAGAGTAGGAAGAAGGTGAGTATTTATTTACAAGTGAATGTGAATGGGTAGATATATCCAGGTGGCGTAGTGGGCAGCGGTGGTGAGTTGATGGGAGTAAATAGGTGGATCCAATGGGGAAGCGGAATCCTCCGACGACCAGGCGGGAATGGGGTAAATGATCCGGGTAACTGAAGATAGAACAAACGGAGGTAAGTTTAAGGCAAGCAATACGTAAAAAACAACAAAACAAATTCTATCCAACTTGAGGCTGATACTATGGCACAACATACTGTTCATGGCTAACAATCCGGCAGGGAATGGATGTCAGGTCCGGGCTTATGAAGAGGAGAGATGATGATATGGACCAGGTGTGCAGTTGGCTGATGGGATACAGGTGCGGGTAATCAGAACTCCCAACTGGCTACATTGCCCGGCAACCAGACAGGGTGCGTTCCAGGACTCCAGAAAAAACACTCCAGGACAGAACACAGGCAAAAAACAGACTCAGGAAACGGGATTCGTGACAGGACAGCAGAGGTAAACTGAGGACCACGGTCAGAAACAATGTCACAGGGCAACCCGTGGACCCTGAACACCTCCCTAACCAGGATCTCGGACGTCTCAGTGGCAGAAGGCAGCTTGGAGAGGGGAACAAAGTGGGCAAACTTGCTGAATCTATCCACAATGGTCAGAATAACCGTGTTACCAACAGAAGAGGGCAACCCCGTGACAAAATCCAGGGCCAGATGCGATCAAGGTCGCCGGGGAATAGGTAGGGGGTGAAGAAGCCCAGAGCTGGCCCGATTGGTACTCTTATTCTGCGCACAAACAGGACAAGCGGCAACAAACCTCCGGGTATCTTCTCCCATGGCAGGCCACCAAAATCGTCTGCGCAGTAGCGCCATAGTCCGAGCAACACCAGGGTGACAAGCTATCTTGCTGGCGTGGGACCACTGAAGGACAGCAGAACGAACCGACTCCGGCACGAACAACCGACCGGGTGGACCGTTATCGGGCCCGGGCTGTGTCCGAAGAGCCGCCATCACCTCCTCCTCAATCCTCCATGTAACGGCTCCCACGACAACGTTCTGGGGAAGAATCGTCTCAGTCTTGGCCCCACTCTCCTCCGTCTTGGAGAACATCCGGGACAGGGCGTCCGCCTTCCCGTTCTTCGACCCAGGTCGGAACGTCAGGGAAAAATTGAAGCGTCCAAAAAACAAAGCCCACCGGGCCTGACGGGAGTTGAGACGTTTAGCCGATTGCACGTAAGCCAGATTCTTGTGGTCAGTCCAGACCACAAACGGTTGCTCCGCTCCCTCCAACCAGTGACGCCACTCCTCCAAGGCAAGCTTCACAGCGAGAAGCTCCCGGTTACCCACATCGTAGTTTCTTTCAGCTGGAGAAAGACGACAAGAGTAGAAGGCGCAGGAATGGAGTTTACCGTCAGTGGAGCTACGCTGGGACAGGATGGCGCCCACCCCCACATCAGAAGCATCCACCTCCACAACGAACTGACGGGAAGTGTCAGGTTGAGAGAGAATCGGGGCATTGGTGAATCGGCTCTTCAAATCTAGAAATGCTCGGTCTGCCTCAGGAGACCAACAGAACTTTCTGGTGCAAGACGTCAGTACAGTTAAAGGGGCGGCCACCCGGCTGTAATCACGGATAAACCTCCGATAAAAATTCGCAAACCCCAGGAATCTCTGGAGCTGCAATCTCGTACCGGGCTGGACCCAATCCCGAACCGCCCGAACCTTCTCTTGGTCCATCTTGATCTCTCCCCTGGAGATGATGTACCCGAGGAAGGACGTCGTGTGGGCGTGAAAATCTCACTTCTCAGCCTTCACGAACAGACGGTTCTCCAATAACCGCTGCAGGACCTGCTTGACATGCTGAACGTGGCTAGAAAGCTCCTTCGAGAAGATGAGGATATCATCCAGGTAAACGAACACAAAAATACCAATCATATCTCTCAGAATGTCATTCACCATACTTTGGAACACAGCAGGAGCGTTGGTCAGTCCAAACGGCATCACCTGGTACTCGAAATGTCCCATCGGAGTATTGAACCCAGTCAACCACTCGTCCCCCTCTTTGATCCGAACCAAATGATAAGCATTACGTAAATCAATCTTCGTAAAAACCGTAGCACCCTGTAAAGAATCGAAAGCCGAGCTCATCAAGGGCAGGGGATACTTGTTCTTGACCGTAATATCATTCAAACCCCGATAATCAATACACGGTCGAAGAGAGCCATCCTTCTTGCTCACAAAAAAAAATCCTGCTCCCAGAGGTGATGGCGAGGGCCGAATGAGACCTGTAGCTAGAGACTCCTTGATGTAGGTCTCCAAGGCCTCACGTTCAGGTCGAGAGATATTGTATAACCGTCCCTTGGGAAAGGCGGCTCCAGGAAACAGATTAATCACACAGTCATAAGGTCGGTGGGGAGGAAGGGACAGAGCATTCTGTTTACTGAATACTTCACCCAACTCGTGATATGTTTCTGGAACCAGGGACAAATCAGGAGGAGCAGAGTCACTGACCTGACTGGAAACGGCAGGAGAACAGGCAGTCCTAAGGCAGTTAGCATGACAATCAATGCTCCAACTAGTTACCTTACCCGTCACCCAATCAAACGAGGGATTGTGTTCCTTCAGCCAGGGGTAACCAAGAACCAGAGGAACATGGGGTGAGGACAGAATGAAGAAGGAGATAAACTCTGAATGATTCCCCGACAACAACATCTTAACCGGTTCAGTCCTCATAGTGATCCGTGCCAGACTACTGCCGTTCAGAGTGGTTGCTTCAATGGCTTCCGGCAATTGCTCCTTGGAAAGCCCCAGCTGTTCCACCAAGTCGGCATCAATAAAGCTGCCATCGGCACCTGAATCGATAAAAGCGTTCATCTCTAAGCTCTGATCCTTATTCATAAGGGTCGCAGGAAAACGGGGTCTGACAGGATTCTTGAGAGGTTGAAACTGGCTCGCGAAAATTCCTCCCAAAACTAGCGAGCCAAGGCAGTTTAACGGGCGTTGTGGACAAGCGGAGATGTAATGTCCCGAGCTACCACAGTAGAGACAGCTGTTGGTCTCACGTCTACGTTGGTGCTCCTCCTTAGTTAGCCCGTGTCGCCCCAGTTGCATTGGTTCAGGATCTGGTGGCAAGACCCCTCCACTAATCCCGTGTGGGGAATAACGATCAATACGTTCTGGTTCACTTCCTGAACCGAATGGTAACCGAGTTGCTGATTGATTGGATGGGCCCCACTGCTTCTCCCTCCTTCTCTCTCGGACTCTATCATCTACCCGAATAGATAAAGTGACCAAGCTGTCTAGGTCACTAGGCTCTGGATAGGATATCAGCTCGTCCTTGAGTTGCTCCGACAACCCCTGGTAAAAAGCCGCTTGTAGTGACTCCTCATTCCAACCACTCTCCACAGACAATGTCCTGAACTCGATCATAAAGTCTGCCACACTGCGAGCTCCTTGGCGAAGACTGAACAAACGTTTAGCTGCGTCCTTACCTCGGACTGGATGGTCAAAAAGCCTTCTCATCTCTCCCGTGAATTCCTGGTATGAAGCCATGCAGGTCTCCTGTCGTTCCCAAACGGCTGAAGCCCATTCCAGAGCTCTTCCACGCAGCAGTTCAATAACAAAGGCTATCCTAGCCTTGTCAGTGGCGTAAGAATGGGGCTGCAGATCAAACACTAACCATTTTTCATGTATCCATTTGTTTTGTCTTGTTCCCTGCACACCTGGTTTTCATTCCCCAATCAATCAACATATATTTATTCCTCTGTTCCCCATCATGTCTTTGTGTAAGATTGTTTGTGTTACGTGTGTGTTGTTGACGCGCCAGACCGCCTGAACAAGGAGAGGAGCCGACTTCGGCGGAAGTCGTGACACTCTGTTGATGTCTCACTAGCTCTTTTCGGTCATGCGGTGACCAACTGGCAAGTGTCTTCACTGACATTTTCAACCTCTCCCTGTCTGAGTCTGTAATACCAACATGTTTCAAGCAGACCATCATAGTCCCTGTACCCAAGAACACTAAGGTAACCTGCCTAAATGACTACCGACCCGCCACACTCACGTCTGCACGTCTCACGTGCTATGAAAGGCTTGTCATGGCTCACATCAACACCATTATCCCAGAAACCCTTGACCCACTCCAATGCGCATACCTCCCCAACAGATCTGCAGATGATGCAATCACTATTGCACTCAACACTGCCCTTTCCCACCTGGACAAATGGGATTCTATTAATTTTGCACGCCCAATTTTTCAGCTTTTGATTTGTTAAAAAAGTTTGAAATATCCAATAAATGTCGTTCCACTTCATGATTGTGTCCCACTTGTTGTTGATTCTTCACAAAAAAATACAGTTTTATATCTTTATGTTTGAAGCCTGAAATGTGGCAAAAGGTCGCAAAGTTCAAGGGGGCCGAATACTTTCGCAAGGCACTGTATAGATGGCATCAGAGTTCTATTCAGAGGAAAAGTTTGAGATACCAAACATGGCTGCTGTAGGATTATTCTATCACAAAATGAATAGTCCTCTGTCCTCTGGATACTACAAAAGATATATATATATATATATATATATAAAATATTTTTGGAGAAACATCCTCTGGTCTTATGAAACAAAAATAGAACTGTTTGGCCATAATGACCATAGTTATGTTTAGAGGAAAAAGGAGGACACTTGCAAGCCGAAGAATACCATCCCAACCGTTAAGCATGGGGGTGGCAGCATCATGTTGTGGGGGTGCTTTGCTGCAGGAGGGTCTGGTGCACTTCACAAAATAGATGGCATCATGTGGCAGGAAAATTACGTGGATATATTGAAGCAACATTTCAAGACATTGGTCAGGGAGTTAAAGTTTGGTCGCAAATGGGTCTTCAAATTGGACAATAACCCCAAGCATACTTCCAAAGTTGTGGCAAAATGGCTTAAGGACATCAAAATCAAGTTATTGGAGTGGCCATCACAAAGCCTTAACCTCAATCCCGTAGAACATTTGTGGTCAGAACTGAAAAAGAGTGTGTGAGCATGGAGGCCTATATAACCCTGACTCAGTTACACCAGCTCTGTCAGGGGGTATGGGCCAAAATTCACCCAACTTATTGTGAGAAGCTTGTGGAAGGCTACCAGAAAAATTTGACCCAAGTTAAACAATTTAAAGGCAATGCTACCAAATACTAATTTAGTGTATGTAAACTTCTGACCCACTGGGAATGTGATGAAAGAAATAAAAGCTGAAATAAATAATTCTCTCTACTATTATTCTGAGTTAGCATTTCACAGTAAAGTCTACACCTGTTGTATTTGGCGCATGTGACAAATCAAATGTTATTTTGATTTGATTTGTTGGAGAAACAATTAAAGCCTTTAATTACAGAGCCTCTGGAATATCAGAAGATAAAAGGATACCGTAGAATAAACACTCTGTTGATACATGAGAGAGGAGGAGAGGAAATGAGGAGATGCCATGAGAGGAGAGGAAAAAAGAGGAGATGCCATGAGAGAGGAGGAGAGGAAACAAGAGGAGATGTAAATGAGAGAGGAGGAGAGGAAACAAGAGGAGATGTAAATGAGAGAGGAGAAGGGGAAACAAGAGGAGATGTAAATGAGAGAGGAGAGGAAACAAGAGGAGATGTAAATGAGAGAGGAGGAGAGGAAACAAGAGGAGATGTAAATGAGAGAGGAGGAGAGGAAAAAAGAGGAGATGCCATGAGAGAGGAGGAGAGGAAACAAGAGGAGATGTAAATGAGAGAGGAGGAGAGGAAACAAGAGGAGATGTAAATGAGAGAGGAGGAGAGGAAACAAGAGGAGATGTAAATGAGAGAGGAGGAGAGGAAACAAGAGGAGATGCCATATGAGAGAGGAGAGAAATGAGGAGATGCCATGAGAGAGGAGGAGAGGAAACAAGACGAGATGTAAATGAGAGAGGAGGAGAGGAAACAAGAGGAGATGCCATGAGAGAGGAGGAGAGGAAACAAGAGGAGATGCCATGAGAGAGTAGAGGAACAAGAGGAGATGCGATGGGAGAGGAGGAGAGGAAACAAGAGGAGATGCCATGCGAGAGGTGGAGAGGATCAAGAGGTATTAGACAGAGGAAAGGAGGACTCACTAAAAACAGTTTGTGTGTGACTGACAGACTCGTGGGAATAAAAGAGTGAGAGAAAGAAGAATGTAAATACGGGAATAAAAGGTACAAAGAGAAAGAAGAGAATGAAAATAAAGAGCTGATTACCAAAAGCCTCCTATGATTAGAAGAAAGACCAAATATAGGCCTCTAGTGTGTCAAACACACACACACACACGCACACACACACACACACGTTACACTGCGTGTCTGGTTACTCTGCGGACCTCCTGTCAGACCTGACCTTTTTTCAATGAAAGGAGATGCAAATAACCAGCTCATATTCCTCCATTTAACCGGACAGAATGATTTATAGAAGTGAATGAATTTCTCCAAGGTCCACTGAGAATAACTGTCACTCTCCTGAGCCGTGTTTGATTAGTAATTTATACAGCCGCCCTCCCTGAATCAACAGAACAGATACAAATCAACCATGACCCGGTTCTTTTTGATTTATTTTTATTGAAAGGGATCCTGATGATAGGGGAGGGAGAATCATCATATCTATCTCTCTTCCACCTCTCTCACTCGTTCGCTCTCTCTTTCTCTCTCTCTTCCACCTCTCTCACTCTCGTTCGCTCTCTCGTTCTCTTTCTCTCTCTCTTCCACCTCTCTCACTCTCGTTCGCTCTCTCGTTCTCTTTCTCTCTCTCTCTTCCACCTCTCTCACTCTCGTTCGCTCTCTCGTTCTCTCTCTCTTCCACCTCTCTCACTCTCGTTCGCTCTCTCTTTCTCTCTCTCTTCCACCTCTCTCACTCTCGTTCGCTCTCTCGTTCTCTTTCTCTCTCTCTTCCACCTCTCTCACTCTCGTTCGCTCTCTCTTTCTCACTCTCTCTCTCTTTCTGCCCTCCCTCCAGGTGTGAAAGCAGTTGGCTGGCCTCCAGCTGGGTGATGTTGTTTCAGTGATTGATCTGTAGCCTGATGGGTAAACATGGTGGTATAAAGGGGCTGTGACCTACACTGTAGGACCTACAGCAGTCATTATGCAATGGTTCAGACCAACGAGAGAGGGAAATGCCTGGCTTGAGCTAGCGTGGATGGGACCCAACATCAACAAACATCAGATCAATGTTGGAGCTGTTAATGCTGACCTTTATGTGGTGGTTATGATGCTACGGTATCATAGTCACAGACAGACAGACAAAATCGTATGTTAATAGCTGCAAAGACGTGGAGTTTCATGGGTTCAAATTGAGCATGACTTAGAATGGAAAATAATTCTGAAGACACCATTACAAGGCATAAAATCAATTTCCACAGTCTTAACATAGATCTCTGCTCAACTTGTTTTTTGTTTGACCTGAAACCTTTGAGGTAAATGGCAAAATGTCAGCTTCCAGGACATCATTAAACCAACCAATTATATATCTTCCTGGCTGTTCTACCAAACAATCATACATTTTCTCTGTGTGTCACCTCCCTGCACCAAGATAAATCTAGCCGTGTGAACCCAGACTGTTGGGAGAATGGTGAGGTGGACAATGAGGCTTATTTTCACAGAATTAATAACATAGATTTGTCTGTTTCTAAATGTAGGGTTTATGTTACCTCATATACAGCACATTCGGAAAGTATTCAGACACCTTCATTTTCTCTTATGTTACAACCTCATTCTAAAATGTATTAAATAAATACAAATCCTCATCAATCTACACACAATACCCCATAATGACAAAGCGAAAACAGGTTTTTAGACATTTTTACAAATCTATTACAAATAAAAAACTGAAACACCTTATTTACATAAGTATTCAGATCGCTTGCTATGAGACTCGAAATTGAGCTCAAGAGCTTTCCATTGATCATCCCTGAGATGTTTCTACAACTTGATTGGAGTCCACCAATAGTCATTTCAATTGATTAGACATGATATTGAAAGACACACACCTGTCTATATAAGGTCCCACAGTTGACAGTGCATGTCAGAGCAAAAGTCAAGCCATGAGGTCAAAGGAATTGTCCGTAGAGCTCCGAGACAGGATTGTGTCGAGGCACAGATCTGGGGAAGGTTACCAAAAAATGTCTGCAGCATTGAATATCCCCCAAAACACAGTGGCCTGCGTCATTCTTACATGGAAGGAGTTCTGAACCACCAAGACTATTCCTACAGCTGACCACCCGGCCAAACTGAGCATTCGGAGGAGAAGGACCTTAGTTAGGGAGGTGACCAAGTCACTCTGGTCACTCTGACAGAGCTCCAGGGTTCCTCTATGGAGATGGGGGAACCTTCTAGAAGGACAAACATATCTGCAGGCCTTTATGGTAGAATGGCCAGACGGAAGCCACTCCTCAGTAATAGAGGCACATGACAGCACACTTGGAGTTTGCCAAAAGGCACTTAAAAGACTGTCAGACCATGAGAAACAAGATTTTCTGGTCTGATGAAACCAAGATTGAACTATTTGGCCTAAATGTCAAGCGTCACATATGGAGAAAACCTGCCACCATCCCTATGTTGAAGCATGGTGGTGGCAGCATCATGCTTTGGGGATGTTTTTCAGCAGGAGGGACTGGGAGACTAGTCAATATCGAGGGAAAGATGAACGGCGCAGTACTGAGAGATCCTTGAATGAAAACCTGCTCAGAGAGCTCAGAACATTAGACTGGGGTTAAGGTTCACCTTCTAACAGGACAACGACCCTAAGTATTCAACAATGCAGGATTGGCTTTGCGACAAGTCTCTGAATGTCCTTGAGTGGCCCAGCCAGAGCCCGGACTTGAACCGGATCGAACATCTCTGGAGAGACCTGAAAATAGCTGTGCAGTGACTCTTCCCATTCAACCTGACAGAGCTTGAGGGAATCTGCAGAGAAGAATGGGAGAAATTCCCTAAATACAGGTGTGCCAAGCTTGTGGAGTCATACCCAAGAAGATTCAAGACTGTAATCACTGTAAAAGGTGCTTCAACAAAGTACTGAGTAAAGTGTCTGAATACTTATGTAAATGTGATATTTCTGGGGGGTTTTATTTTCGTAAATTTGCCCCAAAATTTGAAAAAAGTGTTTTGCCTTGTCATTATGGGGTGTTGTGTGTAGATTGTTGAAGGGAAAAAACAATTTAATCAATTTTGGATTAAGGCTGGAAAGTACTTCCTGGTGGCATCGTATGGTTCGAGTCCATGTTTCTTCTTCTTTTGTCTTTGCTGCTCTCTATCTAACTCCCCCATGTCTTTCCTTCTTTCCTACTCCCCCCGCCTCCTTTTCTCTTTCACACCAGTGTTTGGGATGAAGTACAGGAGAAAGAGGGGAGAGTACGCCCCCATCCACATTGATGGGGCTCTAGTGGAGCTGGTCAAGAGCTTCAAATTCCTTGGCTACCACAACACTAAGGACCTAACATAGTCAACACACACTGCACAGTGGTGAAGAGGGCACGACAGCACCTCTTCCCCCTCAGTAGGCTGAAAAGTTTTGGCATGGCCCCTCGGATCCTCAAAAAGTTCTACAACTGCACCATCTAGAGCATCTTGACTGGCTGCATCGCCACTTGGTATGGCAAATGAACCACCCTCGACCACAAAGCGCTACATAGGGTGGTGCAGACGGCCCAGTACATCACAGGGACCGAGATCCCTGCCATCCTGGTCCTCTATATCAGCCGGTGTCTGAGGAAGGTCCGAAAAATTGACGAAGACTTCAGCCTCCCAAACCATAGACTGTTTACTCTACCGTCCGTCAAACAGTACCGGAGCATCGGCTCTTGGACCAACAGCTGAGACAGCTGAGACAGCTTTTACCCCCAAGTCATAAGAGTGCTAAATACATTTTAAATGTTTAGATTTGGTTATTTAGTGGATGCTCTTATCTAGAGTGACTTACAGGAGCAATATGGTTAAGTGCCTTGCTCAAGAGCACAACAACAGATTGTGATGGTTACCTGGACTATCTGCACTGACTCAATCTTGCACTGCTCTATGCACACTCACAAGAATATACACTGAGTGTACAAAACATTAGGTACACATTCCTAATATTAAGTTGAATCCCCTTTTGCCCTCATAACAGACTCAATTTGTCAGGACATGGACTCTACAAGGTGTTGAAAGCGTTTCACAGGGATGCTGGCCCATGTTGACTCCAATGCTTCCTACAGTTTTGTCAAGTTGGCTGGATGCACTTTGGGTGGTGGACCATTCTTGATACACACAGGAAACTGTTGAGCGTGAAAAACCCTGCAGCGTTGCAGTTCTTGACACACTCAAACCAGTGCGCCTGGCACATACTACCATACCCCGTTCAAAGGCACTTAAATCTGTTGTCTTGCCCGTTCACCCTCTGAATGGCACACATAATGTCACACCCTGATCTGTTTCACCTGTCCTTGTGAGTGTCTCCATCCCCCTCCAGGTGTTACCCATCTTCCCCATTCTCCCCTGTGTATTTATACCGGTGTTCTCTGTTTGTCCATTGCCACTTCGTCAAGTCAACCAGCGTTTTTGCGTCTCAGCTCCTGCTTTTCCCAGTCTCTCTTTTTTTCACCCTCCTGGTTTTGAACCTTGCCTGTCCTGTCTCTGAGCCCGCCTGTCTGACCACTCTGCCTGACCCTGAGCCTGCCTGCCTGCCGACCTGTACCTTTTCCCCACCTCTGGATTGTTGACCTCTGCCTACGCTGACCCTGAGCCTGCCTGCCGTCCGGAACCATTGCACCACCTCTGGTTGACTGACCCTGCCTGACTTGACCTGTTTATTGCCTGCCCCTGTTGGAATATTAAACCATTGTCAATTTGACATGTCTGCATCTGGGTCTTACCGGGATTCCTGATACATAATCAATGTCTCAACTGTCTCAAGACTTAAAAATCCTGTCTCCTCCCCTTCATCGATCACTTCCAAGATGGCGCAGCAGTAAGACGTGTTTGTTTTCGCCCCATGTAAATATTATCTTTTTCAGTAAAAAAAAATACATTTCATGATATTTCAATCTCTTTTTCCATTTTCTAATTAAATATACCTTCCTGCAACCTGCCTCACCCAATGTGGTACGGATCTGCTATTCTTTAGACCTTATAACTGGAACCTCCATCAGAAGCTAGCTAGCTAATTAGCTACTAGCTATTTAGTAATTGTTAGCCACTGCTAGCGGTCTTTACCTTTAGCTCGGACTCCAGCCGCTTTTCCCCGGATAGCCAGGATAATACTTGCCAGTCTGCACAGCGCAATATCAGCCCTGAGCATATCGGACTAAATCACCGGATTCCTGCTGCAAGATCTGGACCATTACACCGGATCTTCACAGCTAGCTAGTTGCTACCGAGTGGCTATTGTGGCTAACGCCCTTGTCCAGAAGCATGCACCAATTAGCTTCGAGCTAGCCTCGAGCTAGGCCCATCTCCCGGCTAGCAAACGAGTGTGTGTGTGTGTGTGCCTATCTGTTGTAGTCTCTCTGGTTCAAATGCCTTCACACTACCACAGTTTATCATTCCTGGGTGTGTGTGCATGTGTGTGTGTTTATGTGTGTTTCACTAACCACGTTTCCATCCACAGTTTATATGTGATTGAAGTCATACCATATAAAACTAAATCATGACAGCTGTGATGGAAACAGGAAGTTTTGGAACAATTGTATAAATGCGGGCAGATAAGTGGCAGATAAGTTGTTTGTTCCACATGGTTGGATCTTTTTGTGTCTGTAAAATTAATTATGCGAGAAATGGCAGTGGAAACACCTTTATGTGCAAATATTTATATAAAAATCATTATATCGAAATAAACTTGGAGTCACACAATGTTATGGTGTGTGGTCCTCCCACTACGACTCAGGCAACCATGCAGTTTATTAGGTTACATGAAAACTTAAGCGAAAAGGTACATTTTGTGTGCAAGTCAATTTGATGGAAAATTGTTTTTAAAATATTTTTGCATGAAAATTTATGGCCAATTGGATGGAGACCTAGCTAGCTACAACAGTCTTCTGCCTCTGTTTATTTGTTCTTCCATCCTCTTTTCAGTTTCTCTAAATAACCGGAAATGAACCTAAAATCTACCTAAATCTCCCCTCCCTCTTTGTCTCTGTTCCCATTCCGCATAATGAAATCCCTCCTTCCTCATCTGAAATGTCCTAAGAATCGTCAGAATAACAAGCATGGATTAGATACCCTGACTTCAGAAAGTATTCACACCCTTTGACTTTTACAGCCTGAATTTAAAATGGATTAAACTAAGATGTTGTGTTGCTGGCCAATACCCCATAATGTAAAAATGGAATTATGTTTTCAGAATTTGTTTACAAATTAATTAAAAATGAAAAGCTGAAATATCTTAGGTCAATAAATATTCAACCCCTTTGTTACAGCAAGCCTAAATAATACATGTACCTTAGACTCATACTAAGTTGCATGGACTCACTCTGTGTGTAATAATAGTGATTAACATGTTTTTTGAATGACTACCTCTTCTCTGTACCCCACACATACAATTATCTGGAAGGTGTCCCTCAGTATAGCAGTGTATTTCAAACACAGATTCAACCACAAAGACCAGGGAGGTGACTTGTGGCAATGTGACGTTTCATGGGTTGAAAATGAGCATGACTTAGAATGGAAAAGAATTCCAAAGGCACCATTACAAGGCATGAAATCAATTTCCAGTCATAACATCGATCTCTGCTCAACTAGTTTTTTTGTTCGACCTGAAGCATTTCAGGTAAATGGCAATATCACAGCTTCCAGGACTTCATTAAACCAACCAATTATATCACTTCCTGGCTCTTTTACCAACCGATCATACAGTATCTCTGTGTGTCACCTCCCTGCACCAAGAGAAATCTAGCTGTGTGAAATCAGACTGTTGGGAGAATGGTGAGGTGGACAATGAGGCTTATTAGTAGTATTTAACATGATTTTTGAATGACTACCCAACACATACCATTATCTGTAAGGTCCCTCAGTAGAGCAGTGAATTTCAATCACGGAAGGTTTGACCCGGGAGGTTTTCCAATGCCTCACAAAGAAGGGCACCTATTGGTAAATGGGTAAAAAAAGCAGACATTAAATATCCCTTTGAGCATGGTGAAGTTATTAATTACACTGTAGATGGTGTATCAATATACCCATTCACAAAAAAAAAGATACACGTGTCCTTCCTAACTCAGTTGCCAGAGAGGTAGGAAACCTCTCAGGGATTTCTAAGAGGCCAATGGTGACTTTAAAACAGTTAGAGTTTAATGGCTGTGAAAAAAGAAAACGGAGGATGGATCAACAACATTTTAGTTACTCCACAATACTAACCTAAATTATAGAGTGAAATAAAGGAATTCTGTACATAATAAAAAATATTCCAAAACATGGATCCTGCTTTCAATAAGACACTAAATTAAAACTGCAGAAAATAGAAATGAACATGAGATGCATAAAGTAAAATGACTACAGTCACATATAACTCACCAAATTAGTGTAGAGGATTTATACAGTCCTGTCATCGATGTCAAAATTACACTGCAAATAGTCTGGGAAACCATTTGATTAGCTGTTCAGGAGTCTTATGGCTTGGGGGTAGAAGTTGTATAGAAGCCTATTGGACCTAGACTTGGCGCTCCGGTACTGCTTGCCGTGCGGTAGCAGAGAGAACAGTCTATGACTAGGGTGGCTGGAGTCCTTGTTATATTTAGGGCCTTCCTCTGACACAGCCTGGTAAAGATGTCCTGGATGGCAGGAAGCTTGGCCCCGTTGATGTACTGGGCTGTATTAACTAACCTCTGTAGTGCCTTGCGGTTGGATGCCGAGCAGTTGCCATACCAGGCAGTGGTGCAACCCGTCAGGATGCTCTTGATGGTGCAGCTGTAAAACCTTTTGAGAATCTGAGGACCCATGCCAAATATTTTCAGTTTCCTGAGGGGGAATAGGCTTAGTCGTGCCCTCCTCACGACTGTCTTGGTGTGCTTGGACCATGTTAGTTTGTTGGTGATGTGGACACCAAGGAACCTTTCCTTTAGTCCACAATTATCTCCTTTGTCTTGATCACGTTGAGGGAGAGGTTGTTGCCCTTGCAGCACACCGTCAGGTCTCTGACCTCCTCCCTATAGGCTATCTCATCGTTGTCGGTGATCAGGCCTACTACTGTTGTGTCAGCAGCAAACTTAATGATGGTGTTGGAGTCGTGTTTGCCCGTGCAGTCATGAGTGAACAGGGAGTAGAAAAGGAGACTGAGCACACACCCCTGAGGGGCCCCCATGTTAAGGATCAGCGTTGCAGATGTGTTGTTACCTACCCTCACCACCCGGGGGGTTTGGCCCTTCAGAAATTCCAGGATCCAGTTGCAGAAGGAGGTCTTCTGTCCCAGAGTCCTTAGTTTAGTGAGGAGCTTGGAGGGCACTGTGGTATTGAACGCTGAGCTGTAGTCAATGAATAGAATTCTCACGTAGGTGTTCCATTTGTCCAGGTGGGAAAGGGCAGTGTTGAGTGCAATAGAGATTGCATCATCTGCGGATCTGTTGGGGAGGTATGCACATTGGAGTGGGTCAAGGGTTTCTGGGATGATGACGTTGATGTGAGCCATGTGCCTTTCAAAGCATTTTATGGCTACAGACGTGAGTGCTACGGGTCGGTAGTCATTTAGGCAGGTTACCTTAATGTTCTTGGGTACAGAGACTATGATGGTTTGCTTTAAACAAGTTGGTATTACAGACTCAGACAGGGAGAGGTTGAAAATGTCAGTGAAGACACTTGCCAGTTGGTCAGCGCATGCTCGGAGTACACGTCCTGGTATTCCGTCTGGCCCAGCGGCCTTGTGAATGTTGACCTGTTTAAAGGTCTTACTCACATCGGCTACGGAGAGGGTGATCACACAGTCATACGGAATAGCTGATACTCTCGTATTTTTCAGTGTTACTCGCCTCGAAGCGAGCATAGACGTTATTTAGCTCGTCTGGTAGGCTAGTGTCACTGGGCAGCTCTCGGCTGTGCTTCCCTTTGTGGTCTGTATTAGTTTGCAAGCCCTGCCACATCCGATGAACGTCGGAGCCGGTGTAGTATGATTCTGTCTCTAGCTCTGTCTCTAGCTCTATGTCTCTAGCTCTCTGTCTCTAGCTCTCTGTCTCTAGCTCTATGTCTCTAGCTCTCTGTCTCTGTCTCTAGCTCTATGTCTCTAGCTCTCTGTCTCTAGCTCTATGTCTCTAGCTCTCTGTCTCTAACTCTCTGTCTCTAGCTCTCTGTCTCTAGCTCTCTGTTTCTAGCTCTATGTCTCTAGCTCTCTGTCTCTGTCTCTAGCTCTATGTCTCTAGATCTCTGTCTCTAGCTCTCTGTCTCCAGCTCTCTGTCTCTAGCTCTCTGTATCCCGCTCTCTGTCTCTAGCTCTCTGTCTCTAGCGCTCTGTTTCTAGCTCCATCTCTAACCCTTTGTCTAAATAAAATCACGTGATCTGATTTGTTTTGTCTCTAGCTCTCTGTCTCTAGCACTCTGTCTCTAGCTCTCTGTCTCTGTCTCCAGTTCTATGTCTCTAGCTCTCTGTCTCTAGCTCTCTTTCTCTAGCGCTCTGTTTCTAGCTCTCTGTCTCTGTCTCCAGTTCTCTGTCTCTAGCTCTCTGTCTTTGTCACTTGCGCTCTGTCTCTGTCTCTAGCTCTCTGTCTCTAGCTCTCTGTCTCTAGGTCTCTGTCTCTAGCTCTCTGTATCTTGCTCTCTGTCTCTAGCTCTCTGTCTCTAGCTCTCTATGTAAACTGGAAACCATATATCCTGAGGCTGCATTTATTGTAGCTGGGGATTTTAACAAGACTAATCTGAAAACAAGGCTCCCTACATTTTATCAGCATATTGTCACGACTCCCACCGAAGGTGGCTCCTCTTTCTGTTCGGGCAGCGCTCGGCGGTCGTCGTCACCGGTCTGCTAGCTGCCACCGATCCCTTTTCCCTTTTCTGTTGGTTTTGTCTTATTGGTTACACCTGTTTCTTGTTTAGGTTTTTAGTTGGGCTATTTAAGCCGGTAAGGCCCGCTTGCTCTTTGTACGGGCTTATTTTTCCTCTGGTTTTGTGTGTGGTAGTGCGTTTCAGTTTTGGTTTTTCTCCGGACTGGTTAGGTCCTGGTTTTGGGCCTGTCGCTTATGTGCGCCCTGTATTGGCGTGTACTATTTTCTCTGTGCCGGAAATTAAAGCATTGTTCTGTACCTTCTGCCTCCTGCGCCTGACTCCGCACCCACTACGCCTAAGTGCGTCACACATATTGAATGCGCGACCCGGGCTGGCAAAATTCTGGATCGTTGTTACTCTAACTTCAGCGACGTATACAAAGCCCTCCCTCGCCCTCCTTTCGGCAAATCTGACCACACGACTCCATTTTGTTGCTCTCAGCCTATAGACAGAAAGTAAAACAGGAAACGTCTGTGCTCAGGTCTGTTCAACGCCGGTCCGACCAATCTTAATCAAGATTGCTTCGATCACGTGGACTGGAATATGTTCCGGATAGCGTCGAACAACAACATTGACGTATACGCTGATTCGGGGAGCGAGTTTATTAGCAAGTGCATCGGTGACATTGTACCCACGGCGGCTATTAAAACCTTCCCCAACCAGAAACCGTGGATTGACGGCAGCATTCATGCAAAACTGAAAGCACGAACCACTGCTTTTAATCAGGGTAAGGCGAACGGAAACATGACCGAATACAAACAATGTAGCTATTCCCTCCGCAAGGCAATCAAACAAGCTAAGCGTCAGTATAAATCAAATCAAATCAAATCAAATTTATTTATATAGCCCTTCGTACATCAGCTGATATCTCAAAGTGCTGTACAGAAACCCAGCCTAAAACCCCAAACAGCAAGCAATGCAGGTGTAGAAGCACGGAGTATAGAGACAAAGTTGAGTCGCAATTCAACGGCACAGACACGAGAGGTGTGTGGCAGGGTCTACAGCCAATCACGGATTACAAAAAGAAAACTAGCCCCGTTGCTGACCCCGATGTCTTGCTCCCAGACAGACTGAACAACTTCTTTGCTCGCTTTGAGAACAATACAGTGCCACCGACACGGCCTGTTACCAAACCCTGCAGGCTCTCCTTCACCGCAGCCAACGTGAGTAAAACATTTAAACGTGTTAACCCTCGCAAGGCTGCCGGCCCAGACGGTATCCCTAGCCGCGTCCTCAGAGCATGTGCAGACCAGCTGGCTGGTGTGTTTACAGACATATTCAATCAATCCCTATCCCAGTCTGCTGTTCCCACATGCTTCAAGAGGGCCACCATTGTTCCTGTTCCCAAGAAAGCTAAGGTAACTGAGCTAAATGGCTATCACTTCCGTCATCATGAAGTGCTTTGAGAGACTAGTCAAGGATCATATCACCTCCACCCTACCTGACACCCTAGACCCACTCCAATTTGCTTACCGCCCCAATAGGTCCACAGACGACGCAATCGCAATCACACAGCACACTGCCCTGACCCATCTGGACAAGAGGAACACCTATGTAAGAATGCTGTTCATCAACTACAGCTCAGCATTTAACACCATAGTACCCTCCAAACTCATCATTAAGCTCGAGACACTGGGTCTCGACCCCGCCCTGTGCAACTGGGTCCTGGACTTTCTGACGGGACGCCCCCAGGTGGTGAGGGTAGGAAACAACATCTCCACCCCGCTGATCCTCAACACTGGTGCCCCACAAGGGTGCGTTCAAGTACGTACCCTCTCCTGTACTCCCTGTTCACCCATGACTGCGTGGCCATGCACGCCTCCAACTCAATTATCAAGTTTGCAGACGACACTACAGTGGTAGGCTTGATGACCAACAACAACGAGGCGGCCTACAGGGAGGAGGTGAGGGCCCTCGGAGTGTGGTGTCAGGAAAATAACCTCACACTCAACGTCAACAAAACAAATGAGATGATCGTGGACTTAAGAAACCAGCAGAGGGAGCACTCCCCCTATCCGGGACAGTAGTGGAGAAGGTGGAAAGTTTTAAGTTTCTCAGCATACACATCACAGAAAAACTGATGGTCCACCCACACAGACAGCGTGGTGAAGAAGGCACAACAGCGCCTCTTCAACCTCAGGAGGCTGAAGAAATTTGACTTGTCACCAAAAACACTCACAAACGTTTACAGCATCCTGTTGGGCTGTATCACCGCCTGGTACGGCAACTGCTCCGCCCTCAACCATTAATCTCTCCAGAGGGTAGTGAGGTCTGCACAACGCATCACCGGGGGCAAACTACCTGCCCTCCAGGACACTACCCGATGTCACAGGAAGGCCAAAAAGACAAGTAGCTACTAACAACAACCACCCGAGCCACTGCCTGTTCACCTCGCTATCATCCAGAAGGCGAGGTCAGTACAGGTGCATCAAAGCTGGGACCGAGAGACTGAAAAACAGCTTCTATCTCAAGGCCATCAGACTGTTAAACAGCCACCACTAACATTGGGTGGCTGCTGCCAACACACTGACAATGACACTGACTCAACTCCAGCCACTTTAATAATGGGAATTGATAGGAAATTATGTACTTGCATTAACATCTGCTAACCATGTGTATGTGACCAATAACATTTGATTTGATTTCTATCTCCAGCTCTCT